>NC_058088.1:127118323-127310680 GCF_014858855.1 Bufo gargarizans | reverse complement strand
AGGGTCAATTTTTTTGCAGGGTGAGATGACTGTTTTAATGGTATTATTTTGGGGTGCGTATACCTTTTTGATTGCTTGCTATTACAATTTTTGTGATGTAAGTTGACAAAATTATGGCTTTTTAGACACCATTTTTATTTTTTACTTTTACATTTTACATTGTATCACAATATCGTGTGATATTTTTATAGAGCAGGTTCTTACAGAGATGGCAATACCTAATCTGTATACCTTTTTTATTTATTAAGGTTTTACACAATAATCTCATTTTTGAAACCAAAAATACTTGTTTTAGTGTCTCCATAGTCTGAGAGCCATAGTTTTTTTTTATTTTTTGGGCCATTGTCTCATGTAGGGGCTCAATTTTTGCAGGATGAGGCAACGGTTTGAATGGTAATATTTTGGCGTACATACGACTTTTTTGACCACTTTTATTACCTTTTTTGGGAAGTAAGGTGGGCAAAATTTCAATTTCATCATAGTTTTTATTTTATTTATTTTTATGGCATTCACCATGCAGGGAATGTAACATGACCGTTTTATAGATCAGGTCATTATGGACGCGGTGATATATAACATGTGTAGGGAATTTATTTATTTTTTATCAGGGATAAATGTGGTTTTTTTTTTCACTTTTTTAACATATTTTATTTACCCAGACTCACTTGGTTCTTGAAGATCTAGTGGGTCTGATGTCTGTATAATACAGTACAGTACGCTATATTGTGTACTGTACTGTATTTCACTTACACTTTGTCTGAACAGATCCCTGCCTTTAGCACAGATCTGTTCAGCACCATGGACAGCACGATGCCTGAGAATGCCACAACTGAGCAGACGGGGAAGTGGAGGGAGGGGGGCTCCCTTCCTCTGTGACCCCATCCTGTCCGGGGGCTGCAAAGGCACAGCAGCCCCCCGATGGGAGGGGGAGGGAGCTCCCTTCCTGTTAACCTCTTCCATACAGTGGTCCCTATGGACCGCGGCATGGAAGGGGTTAAAACGGCTGACATCTGCACAGATGTCAGCCGTTTGTATCAGAGTGTCAGCAATGATCTGACACTCTGATTCAACCACTCAGCGGAAGATCGCGTGTCCGCCCCCACACTGCCGCCCACCTCCCAAAATCGCCCACATTCCTCCCCACCCCCCGCTGCGCCCGTAGGCAGAAAACACAGAGGGATGCAGGGGGAGTTAACTTTTAAATACCAGCACTTTGAGGTTTTCTGACCTCCTGTGCTGCATTATCAAGACCCAATGCAGGAGGTCACAGTGAGGTAATTGTGATCTCTTGTGCTTTTCTACTGACTCATAGGCTTCAGACCTTGTGGCCTGAAGCCTATCAGGCAGAAGGAGGGGACGGGTGTCATAGGCTAACATGGCCCTCATTGAAATGCCTGCTGCCCAGCGCCCCCTGCAATTTGGCACCCGGGACAACCGCCCCCCCCCCCCCCACGCTACGCCATTGTTAAAACCTGAAAATATGTGATCACATGTAAAGAGATGAGGGAGAGAGCATCATAGGCAGGACCGTCAGCAAAATGAAAGAACATATTAGGGGCCACTGACCTGAGTTTGTTGTGTTCTGTCCAAAACAGCCTAAATGGCAGTACAGTTAAAGGGGTTGTCCGGGTTCAGAGCTTAACCCGGACATAAGCTCCCCTTCACACTTAGTGTGGTTAAACAGAAGGAAGGGGTGGGCAGTATTCAAAGAGTATCTTCCTTTGACAAGTTGATGTCCACAGGGAAATAGTATTATATACAATGTGCTGAAAAAGTCCATCTGCAGATAAAGCTGTATTTTTCCCCCTATAAGAAGCACCTGCCCATAAAAACGTACCTAGGTTTTTGAGGACGAAAATAAGAAAAAAATATATTTAAACAAAAGGTGTGCTTTTGGTGGGTTTTTAACTAATGGTGGCCTGTGGATAACGCACTGTTATGAGGGACCTGTGGATGACACTGTTATGGGGGATCTGTGGATAATGCACTGTTATGAGGGATCTGTGGATGACACTGTTATGGGGGATCTGTGGATGACACTGTTATGGGGGATCTGTGGATGACACTGTTATGGGGGATCTGTGGATGGCACTGTTATGGGGGGATATATGGATTACACTGTTATGGATGGGATCTGTGGATGACACTATATAGCATCTTATGCTATTGTGTCATCCACAGATCCCCTCCATAACGGTGTCCCTGTGTAAATAGTGACCACAATACAGGGGATGGAGGCCGGCAAGTGGTGTTGAAATCGAGGCGGGGCCCGGTGCAGTCACTGTACTCTATTACACCGGGCTCCGCTCACACCAGTATTCATACGTAAAGTGTGGCCAATCCATATGTAAAGTGTAGGCAAGGTAGCACAATCCACTTCTCACTATGAAACTCCCATACTAGAAGGCACTGCAGGCTGGCCAGTCACTCACTTCCTCACGTGCATGCCCCTCCTACTTTATTAATGAATTAGGCGGAGCATGCGCCGTGACGAAGTGAGTGAGCAGCCAGCCTGCAGTGCCTTCTAGTACGGGAGTTTCATAGTGAGTAGTAGATTGCGCTACCTTGCCTACACTTTACATATGGATTAGCCACACTTTACATATGGTCTGGCCACATACTGGTGTGAGCGGGGCTTTGTGTAATAGAGTTGCCGGCCTCCAGCCCCTCCTCCCTCCCCGCTGATACATCGCAGGCTGCGCTGTGCAGCATCGCGGCCGGAGATGTATCAGTGTTAGCAGAGTAAAAATGGCAGCATTCGTCCCATAAGATGCACTGCCGTTTCCCGCCCACTTTTGTGTGTCTTATGGGGCGAAAAATACGGGTAATTAAAATTAATAGTAATAATAATAGTAATGAATAAATAATAAATTACATCATTGATGGTCGTAAGTACAATCCTCAATATAAAACTATATTAGTGAATATTAGTAAAAATATTAATGTTTCACTATAAAAAATAGGCTTTAAGAACTTGATCTATAACATGATATCGGATCTTTATGTAACAGCCATGAAATTTAAATTTTTGCGGTAAAAGCTGGTTTCTCACATGGTGCTCTGTCCAATAACTTGAATGGCGGAGCTTACGTTGTATGTCACGTGATGTATAGAGGAGGTAGCAATCTAGACTTGAGTTTTCAAATCTTGAATAGAGAATTTTAATGATACTTATAATCTCTCGTAGATATTGCAGTCGATACAGGGTATTGGTGGGTAGTTATGATTCTCTGGTTCCGCCAGACACGTTTTGAGGACTTCTATCCTCTTCCTCAATGGCCTCTTCTATACATCACGTGACATACAAGTTATTGGACAGAGCACCACGTGAGACGCCAGCTTTTACCGCAAAAATCGAAATTTCATGGCTGCTACATAAAGATCCGAGACATACCGAATATATCGAAACAACAAGGAAGGTAAGTCTTTATATACCACGAGGGACGCCTCTGGTAAAAGACGCCAAAGCAACTAAACAGTATCACCTTACGAACATTTGCAAGCAAATCGAGTGTTACATAACCAAAAAGATTGAAGTTTACTGATAAAGGACTGTCGTTTTCCATTCAAACATTTAACAAGACTAATTGTGAATACTATATTGCTCGAATATTCAGTACTTAGAACATTCTTTGAACATTGAATACTCCAATGGCTCTATTTATCTCTCATTCATCGATTTTAATCAGACAGTATAAGGATTCCATATTGCATCAATTATTTATACAGATATTTATTGACCAATATTAACGTGCATGCAATATTTTTTTTTTTTTTTTTTTATATTTGGTATTTTCTATTTTCTATATTTTATTCTATATTTTACATTGTATTATTATATGTATATGTGGTTTCAAGAATTTGTATGTCTACCAACTTTTTAGATCATTCATCGATATTTTAACATTTATTCAAATACATTTTAGTTATTTAATCTCTTGGTTTTACATTTTTTCCTATAACATGATATAAATAAAATAATAAAACTAGTTTGACTTTATTGGCTACTATCATCATGACTATGGAAGGTAGTCTACAAAACTATACTCACACAAAGTTGTTCATTGCTGCAATACTAAAAGTGGCCACAGGAGGTCAGGATTATTCTATATGTACAAATTTGTTATTATTAGAAGTACATATATATATGTTTACTAACACTTATTATAATAAGGACTATTCTTATTTCTACATATTCCTACAGACTTATTTTATATTTTATTTTATTACAACGGCCTACAGAACACTTTTAGTAGTGATCTTGTTAAGTCCATATTGTTGAATCAACTCCAACTTGTATATTCAATACATTTCTCTGTGCCGCTGATCTCAAGTCCCAACAGGTACATTGGGGGTCATTTATTATATTAAAATACACCTAAATTAGGCATACCCTATTTCAGGCACAGACTACAACTTTTTCCCTCTCATGCCAGGTCTAAAGTTGTTTTTTTTTTTTTGTTTTTTTTTTTTAATATTGAAATTTTTTATTGTTTTCAATTTTTTCAGCGCATAGACATTTCCAATAAGTATAAGCATAGTACACAACAATCCATGTGACATAAACAGAAGCGACAGTCGCATATTACAAGATGTCACAGATACATATAACATAAGGGCGGTTAAGCCCAACAAGACAGGCATTGGCAAAAGAATGAGAGGGTCAATGAAACCATATTCAAATGACAGACTAAGTCCAATCTCATGGGAACCCAAGTCAGGGGTCCATGAAGAGAGCGAATAATTAGAGGGGGGGGGGGGGGGGAGGAAATATTGGTATGAATCAATAAATAGATCTCAGTCCCAAGAGGGACAGGGGAGACATGGTAGCAGGAGGTTATCGTTAAGCCCAGCGCCTAAGGAAAGTGTCTATATTGTTTCCACGGTAACCACGTTTTGATAAAAGAAGGTCTGGAGTGCGACTCCCAGTGCGAAATCTCCTCTAGTCTGTAAATCTGGTCAACCTTGTTGGACCAGTGTTCAATGCTAGGGACATCAGAGGATAACCAGAGGGTTGGTAAAAGTAACCTGGCTGCTGCTAACAGAAGTGTAAAAAGAGTTCTTTTAGATGGGCCCAGGCCTTCTAATCCAAGTGACAATAGGACCAACTCGGGAGAACAGGTGAGAGATGACTGACAAATCTGGTTACCTAGCTGGGTTATAGTGTGCCACCAAGGGTTAATCAGGGCACATGCCCACCATACGTGTATGAAAGTACCCTTAGCTTCATGACATCTCCAACAAAGATCACTGGCTGTCTTATTATATCTATAGGTTTTGTCTGGGGTCCTATACCATTGCATAAGGATCTTGTAGCTGTTTTCTTGGATGCGTATGCATCTAGATAGCTTGTGTGGGAGAAATAACATTTTAGAGATTTCCTGAGGTGTTAGGGATCTCTGGAGGTCCTTCTCCCATTTGCCCACTATTGCAGGTTTAATGGAGGAGGCAGGGGACTTCAATTGTTTATAAATCTTAGAGATAGATTTGGGTGGGTATCTCATACAGTTCAGCATTCCAACAAACCAATTTGAATCTGCGGGTGGGGGAGGGCTTTTCATTCTGCTAAGTAGCTCTGTCTTAAGGAAGTGTAGCAGGGTGGGGTTATGGATTTGCGTACCCAGAGTTTCGCATATCTCAGGGTCAGGGAGAATGCAACCGTCTGGGGTTAAGAACTGGGCGATGGGGATCTCTGATGTTCTAATACATAGTGGGCAGCTTTCTCTCAGAACTTTGGGGGCCAGATTGATTATGTCTTTAACATGCAAAAGTGAAGCAAAAGGCTACGGGGCCCCAAAACTGGTCGAGAAACCCCTCCAGACCCTTAGGGTATTGCGTATAAGAGGATTAGATATTGTGCTTAGGGTCGGGGGTGGCCCGTCAGCCAGCAAGAGGGCCCTAGGAGAGAACGGGAGGAGGGCAGTCTCCAATAAGAGCCAAGATTTGTGGGGGGGTTCTCTAATCCAATCAATAGCCCTGGAGAGCTGGATGGCAAGCATATATGAATTAGGGTCAGGGAGGCCAATACCACCTCTACTCCTAGGCTTGGTCAAGGTATCAAAAGAGATATGAGGGCTTTTAGCTTGCCAGATGAACTTACGAATGTGTTTGTTTAAGGAAGCAAAGTACGACCTGGGAATATCAATAGGGAGAACCTGCATCATATACGTAAGCTTTGGCATGATCAGCGACATAAAAATATTCTTCCTTCCGAACCAGGAGAGGTAGGGGGAGTCTAGGGAATCCATCTGGGCTGTCATAGAGGCCAGAAGGGGTTTGTAGTTCAGTTGAAACAGATCGGGCAAGTGGGGGGACAATTTGATCCCCAAGTAGGTTAATTGTTGGGTCTGCCAATTGAAAGGTGAGTTAATTTGGAGGGAGGCGATAGTGGCGGGGGAGAGACCGATATGCAAAACCTGGGATTTAGAGGGGTTGACTTTGAAATTGGAAAGGGAGCCAAAATGGTTGAGTGTTGAGAGAATCTTGGGCATGGATCTCTGCGGGTTAGTGGTAACAATCAGAAGGTCATCGGCAAAGGCCGCTAGTTTAAACTCATGGCTCCCCACCTTCAAACCTCTGATTTCACTATCCTGTCTAAGGGCTTGGAGAAGGGATTCCATAACTAGGACAAAAATGAGTGGGGAAAGGGGGCATCCCTGCCTCGTTCCATTTCTAATGGGAAAGAGGGAGGAAAGAAGACTATTTACTGACACGGACGCCGAGGAGCAGGTGTACATAGAGAAAATAGAGTTGATATACTGCTCTGGGATTTTAAATTTAGCCAGGGCTAACATAATATAGGTCCAGTCCACCCTGTCAAATGCCTTCTCGGCGTCCGTGCCCAGCAAAACCAGTGGAGAAGATTTATGAGAAGCGTAAAACAGGACGTCTAGGATTTTAGTGGTATTGTCCTTACCCTCCCTACCTCTAACAAAACCAACTTGATCAGGGTTAATTAATTCGGGGAGAAGACTTTGCAGCCTAGTGGCTAGCATTTTGGCTAAAAGCTTAAGGTCGACATTAAGTAAAGAGATAGGACGATAGTTGGGGCAGAGTGTGGGGTCTTTACCCTCTTTAGGGATTATTGTGATGACTGCTTTGGTCATGTCAGAAGAGAGTGGGTGGTTGGACAGTGATAAATTGCAAATTGGGAGCAGGTGGGGTAACAGGGTGTTTTGAAAGGCCGAATAGTAAGTTATGGGGAGACCGTCCGGGCCAGGGCATTTGCCTCTAGGGGTAGATTTAATTGCGGCAGTTAGTTCCGGAATAGTGAACGGTGTGGTCAGGGATTCTTGTTGCGCCAAATTTAAAGTGGGAAGGTTAAGAGTCTCTAGGAAAGAATTGATATTACTTTTTCTATCCAAGGAAGGATTAGGAAGGTCAGGGGCTGGGAGATTATATAGAGATTGATAAAATAGTTTAAATTGTTCAGCTATTTCTTCAGCCTTAAATAATTGGACCCCTTGGGAATTTTTAATGGACTGAACATAGCGGGAGTTTCTTCTCTGTTTAATTCGGCTCATGACATATTTAGAAGCTTTGTTACCATGAGCGTAAATCTTCTGTTGAGCGGACAGAAAAAATTTAGCTGAACGCTCATTCAGAAAGTTTTTCAGTTGGGTTCTAAGAGAGGAAAGTTCTGCTAGTTTCTGCGCCAATAAAGATTGCTTATGAGCTTTTTTTACTTGATGAATTTGTGAGAGCAGGGTATTAAGTTTTTTCTCTGACTCTTTCTTTAGAAAAGAGCAGAGACTGATCAGTCTACCTCTTATATAAGCCTTGTGAGCATCCCAGATGACTTGGGGGGTTACTTCAGGGGTACTGTTTGTTAAGAAATATTCTTCTAAATAAGAGGTAATTTGGGCTGTATGTGTGGGGTTATTCAATAGAGACTCATTAAATCTCCAGTTTGGTTGTCTGGCATTTCTTTTCCCCGGGGTTATTGTACAGAAAATTGGGGAGTGGTCTGATAAAGTGATATCTCCTATTTTGGGTAGAGAGCAGGATTGCAATTCCTCCTTTGGTACTAAAATGTAGTCAATTCTGCTATAGGAATTATTTGCAGAAGAGTAAAAGGAATAGTCAATTGTGTCAGGGTTGAGACACCGCCATACGTCTATAATTCCCAGGTTGTGCAATTTCGTGTGTAGCTGCCTAAGGGTCTTAGCAGAGATGGGGGATTTTTTAGAGGACGTATCTATTAAAGGATTAAAAGCTACATTGAAGTCCCCTGCGACAATAAGGAAACCTTCCCTATGCTGTTCAATTAAGGAAAAAACATTAATGAGCCAGCTAAGCTGGTCGGTATTTGGGGCATAAATGTTTACAAATGTGAACACAGATAGTCCCACCTGACCTTTAAGGATCAAATATCGGCCCTCTGGATCCTGGACGTGAGATTTGTATTGGAAAGGTAGGCCTCTGCGGAAGCCTATACTAACTCCCCTCGAGGCCGCACCCCCAGCCCCACAATGGTACCAGCAAGGAATCCTGGAGTGGGAGAGATTGGGGTAATTATTGTGCTTGAAGTGTGTCTCCTGAAGAAAGACCACCGAGCAGTTTTCCCTGTGCAGGAGAGATAAGATCTGGCATCTCTTGGAAGGGGATCTCAGTCCCTTGACATTGTATGAGGCTAATTTAAAATCCGCCATACTTTTTTGGTAAGGTGAGAAACCCAAAGGCTATGAAAAAGCACTGCAGGAAAGAATTTGACAAACCAGATACATCGTGGGGGGGAGAGTGTGGCCACGCCAGGACCCAGAGGGGGCACCACAATTCCGGACTGAGAGGGAAGCTGAAGTTTCTCTTGCGTACCTGTCAAAACCTGAACAAATAGAACAAAAACCAACAAAAAAGGAAAAGTAAATAAAAGCAAAAAATGAACGAGTATCATTCAGACAAGGCAGGGTAATAAAACTTTGCCTATCCGGGGTAATAGGAAGTAGGGGGGTAAAGGGTATTATACCCTGAAGCATTTCCCTCTGCGATAGCAGAAGTACTGCAGCTTAAAGGATATTATAATCCTAATAAAGGAGTAAACAGTAAATAGTGAATAGTGGGGGCCGTTAAGATAACTGAGATAACCTACAAGTGATCACCTCTCTACAGCAAGTAGGGGCAGGATGCTGCAACTATCCTCAGCTCTCAGGGGTAGCATCCCATATTCCTCTAAGAAGGGTGTTAGTAGACAATGGTATTACACTTAACCCCATCAGTGCAGCGTGGCAGAAAAAAAAAGGTGAAAAATCATCAAGACAACAGTTAGATTACTTAAACAAATCATGACTGGTCGTGCTTTAAAACAGACGGGAAGACTCAAAAGAGAAGTCCCAACTGTCTCCACGTCCAATGCTAGGAGAGGAGCAAGGCCCGAATATAAGGCGAGCCCCGCCACTCCCCCAGCGCATAGCATGCAGTCAGTGTTTCAACTACTTATCAAAAGCATAACATTAGTAAGTCCCATCGGACAGCTTTCTTGTTCATCCAGAACTGGAGATGAAAGGGGGAAAACAGTTACTTGTCCACCATGGAGAGGCGTTTAGGGGTGGAGAAGGAGTCTCTTCTTCTGCTGCTTCTTTGAGGCTTTGGAGTGCGTTGGGGCTCCCAGGGGATTGGCCTGGGTAAATCAGGTAGAGAGTTGAGGTTTTGGGCCATGTCCCAATTTGCAATAGGCAATGGAGGTATTTGAAGAAGATCATAAGTTTTATCCAGATCTGCGTGTGAGGAAACATGGATGCGACGGCCCTCATGTAGAAAAGATAATCCGAAGGGAAAAGTCCATCTGTAGAGGATTCTCTGCTGCCTTAGCCAATCAGTAAGGGGTCTCAAAGCTTTTCGCTTCTTGAGGGTCGACTGTGACAGGTCCTGGTAAATGGAGATGCTGTTATTATCCCACTCGACAGAGTTGGAGTTCCTGGCCCCTGCCAGAATGGCTTCCTTCACAGGGAAGTGTAAAAATTTACATATAACATCCCTAGGCGGTTCGTTCGCCTGCGGTTTGGGCCTGAGAGCTCTGTGTGCACGTTCAAGCAGGACCTCATGTGCCGAGTCGGAGCCTAGAATCTTGAGGCATATCTGAGTCACTGTTTGCGGAATGTCCACTGCTGGGATGGTCTCAGGTATCCCTCTAAAGCGCAAATTGTTTCGCCTGCCCCTGTTCTCTTGGTCTTCCAAGGCAGTATACAGGGCGTTTATATGGCACTGCGCTAGGGACATGCTAGAGGACACTTCTCCCTGGTGCTGGAGGATCGCAGCCTGCGATTCCTCCAGGGCCTCCACTCTCCTTCCCACATGTCTCAAGTCTTCTTTTATGGAAGAAATGTCCACACTAATAGGACCCAGAGCTTCCGCTAGGGCTTCTTTTAGAAATGCCCTGGAGATCGGCAGGGAGTCAGCCTCATTCAGGTCGTCTCCTACCTTATCGCTGCTACATGCGGCAAGCTGTTTGTGTCCGGAGCGCGGGGTGCCGGGCGCCATCTTAGTTTCTCGGCTCACTTGTGGAGCGGCGGCTTTTTTCATAAATTTCTCTATTTCCCCAGCTTGACTTTGGGAGCGGACGCCTCCAGGCTGGTCTGTGGGCTTTTGGCCCCCGATTTTCACCATTTCAGCTGGCAGCAAGCTTATAAATCTGTGCTAAGAGGGATATGCAGACAGGAGAGCAGCGCTTCACACGTCCATCCGGATCAAGCGCTGGCTCCGCCCCCAGGTCTAAAGTTGTTTTAGATGTAGAAAATTGTCTAAATGTAAGACAGCAAGTAAACTGTGTTACATTTAGAACTGGCGCTGGATGCACGAAGGTTATGGAGAGGACTGCGCCTCTTTATCACTTTGGTGGATCCACCACCAGCTTAGGGCTTTATTAAGACACTGGTCTTAATAAATGTGCCCCATGCTCTATAGAAATAAATCTAATGCAATCACGGTCTCCTTCATGTTTCAGGCACAGTGTCTAGACAGCCCATGGTTTATAGGAGCTCTCTTTATATTATAACACTGCTGATTAACTCTGTGATACAGCTCCTGGGTTGTCCGTCCTACATATTGCTTACCGCACATACATTCAATCAGTTAGATATATTCTGATTTGTAGGTCAGGAACTTGATATGGTACTGAGTATTACTTAACCTTGAGTGAAAGACAGTAATATCATGCCCAATTATCTGACAACATAGACCCCGAGAGACCCCACATCTGTAGCTCCCTAATTTTGGGACAGACACTATTCTGGTGCTGTCTAAGGCAACTGGGAGGCAGAATATTCTAAATAGTAGGCACTCTCCTGGAAGTAATATTAAGGTGGTTAGGTGAAACTTTACTCAGCTAGGGGTACTTTAGGAGTATGGGCCAATGTTTTTGTAACATCCTCTGGTGAGAGGCACAATACATACGTTTTTTAATCTGTGTCGTTCTCTTACAGTATATTGGCTTATATTTTTAGTGTGATGGAAAGCACTATTTCCACTATCAGTTTTCTTAAATACCCTTTTTCATGGAATCTATCTCTTAGAGTTCTCGCTTGCAGATGGAAGATGGAATCCTCAGTGCAATTTTTCCTAATGATTACTGGAAAATGGAGATAACTATTGCTATTTACCTGTTTAAGTAGCAGTAATAAACTGGTGGTCGTTATGACAAATTATAACATCCAGGAACTGGGTCTGTGTTGGGCTAGAATTCAGTGAAAGTTGATACCCCAACTGTTCTTATTAGGGGATTCATGAAACTAATTAGCTGATTTGTAGTCCCCTCTCCAAATGGAAAACAAGTCATCAATGTACTCTATCAGTTTTCTCACATTATTATTGCAAGTGGGTATGTCCTCAAATGCCCAATAAACAGACCAGCGGAGGCCGCCAGCATTTTACTTCCCATGGCTGCCCCGCATCACTGATTGAATATTTTATATGCAAAAGTGTAGTAATTGTTGGTATGAATAAACTCCTGACCTGTAATTAACCCCTTAATGACCACCCATACTCCTTTTTATGGTGGTCAGTAAGTGGCCTTAGGCTGGGCTGCCCCAGAGAGTGGGGGCTCAGCTCTCACAATAGCCCAAACCTGCAGAAGTGCCAATCCAGGCTGTTCAACTCCTTATTAGCGATGATGAGCGAACATGCTCGGCCAAACACCCGTTCGGCTCGAGCATTGCTATGCTCGGTACATGGCGGTACTCAGCCAAGTACTGCATGTGCTCGAGCGCCATGCTCGAGTCTCCTCCCCGCATGTTTCGGGTCTGCTAAGCAGCCAATAAACGTGTAGGCAAGTACTGCCATCACTGCAATGCCAGTAGCCATGTTGGCTGCTGGCATTACAGTGACTGGCTGTCTGGAACGGGTCATCTGGTGCTATATAGCACTTGATGACACGTGCTTGGATCAGTCATAGTCAGGGAGAGCAGAGGGTATGAAGGGAAAGGCAGTGTTGAAAGCAAAATTCTCAGTTATTATTCGAAGAAAGCTTTTTAAAGACCCAAAGTCCTTTTAAGGACTACTGTGTGTGTTTTAGAGCAGCAATATATTTTTACCTGCGCTAAATTGATCAGTCTCAGGGACATCCGTGCTGAGGAAGGGACAGATAGTGCAGGCAGAGAAATTTGCTGTTTTTACTACCAAAAGCTTTTTAAAGACCCAAAAGTCCTTTTAAGGACTACTGTGTGTGTTTGACAGCAGCAAGATTTTTTTTCTTTAATACCTATTAGTGACATATACTGTACATCATCTGCAGACTGTGTTTTTTGCGTAAATTTAAATAATCAGTGCCACCTTTATGGTCTATAGTGGGCATTTAATACACATCTGTGACATACAGTACTCCATCCGAAAACTGTTTCTTTAGTGTAAATTCCAATAATCTAGGCCTAATCTAGTGTTCAGAGTGTGTAGCTTTCTGTGACATACACAGTACACCATTTGAAAACTGTTTCTTTAGCGTAAATTTAAATAATCAGGGGCCAGTCCTCATCTAAAGTCTCTGTAGTGTGTGCGTGTAATACACATCCGTGACATATACAGTACGCCATCCGAAAACAGTTTCTTCAGCGTAAATTTAAATAATCAGGGGCCAGTCCTCATCTACTGTCTCTATAGTGTGTGCATGTAATACACATCCGTGACATATACAGTACTCCATCCGAAAATTGTTTCTTTAGGGAAAATGTAACTAATCTGGGCCCAATATAGTGTCCATATTCTGTGGGTTTCTGTGACATATACTGTCCTGCATCCGAAAACTGTATCTTTAGCGGACTATAAAACAATCTGCGCCACATCTAGTGACAAAACCATTAATATGAAGAAGGCGGGCACTAAGGGACGGGGAAGTGGGCATGATACTGATGGTGCACGCAGAGGCCGTGGCCCTGGGTGCATTGAAACTGTGCCTGCTGCCAGTGCACCAGAAAACAAACATCCACCGTACCCAGCTTTATGTCCAACTTAGCTGGGCAGCGCAGCACAACACTGTCCAAGTCGGACCAGAGTGAACAGTTGGTCAGTGGGATTGCTGAAAATAATGCTTGCAGTCAGTTAAGCACCACCCTCTCTTCCACCAAGTCCAGTCCCCGTAGCCAAGAGTCTGGTCAACCGAATCCTCACTCTCATCATCCTTCCTCCCACCATGGAGAGGCTTGCCAAACGAGTGATCCCACACTCGGATATTCTGAGGAGCTCTTTCCAGTGCCACTATTACATTTGGCCCTCACGCCCAGCATTGTTGACCTGAGATATTGTGCCCTGATTCCCAACCTCTTGAGCCTTCACAGTCTCAAGAAGATTACGGTGGTGAACGGCAATCATTCGTTCACGAGGTGGATGATGATGAGACACAGTTGTCAATCACTGAGGTTGTGGTAAGGTCAATTCAGGAGTGAGGAAGTGGAAGAAGAGGTGGTTGACGATGAGGTCACTGACCCAACATGAGAAGGTGAAAAGCCGAGCGAGGACAGCAGTACAGAGGTGGAGGGATCTGCAGCACCGCAACAGGCTGGAAGAGGCAGTGGGGTTTCTAAAGGGAGAAGTCGGCCCACACCAAACAGGCCTGCAACCATTACACTGAGCACCCCTATGCGTAAATCTACCTTGCAGGGGTAGGTGTTCCACAGTATGGCACTTTTTTTTATGAAAGTGCAGACGACAAAAGAGTGGGAGTTTGCAACCTATGTCGTACCAAAATGAGCCGGGGCGAAAACACTAGCAACCTCACCACCACCAGCATGATCTGCCACATGGAATCCAAGCACCCTTATAAGTGGGCCGAAGGCCTGGGTACACAATCTGGGTCTGCAGGTCACACCACTGCCTCCTCTTCCCCTTGTTACGCACTTCTGGTGAATCCCCTGTCGAAGACACAGCCCCGAATTGCCCTCGCCCTGCACCTGGACCTTTGCATGAACCATCTTGTCCCAGTGCAGCGTCCAAATGTCCATAACACAGTCATTTGAACGAAAGCGCAAAGACCCAACAGGCCATAGCACTAAATGCACAACTTTTGAAATGACTGGCCCTTGAAATGTTGCCATTTAGGCTTGTGGACGCTGAGGCCTTCCACAGCCTGATGTTGGCGGCCATCCCTCGGTACGCAGTCCCCAGCCGCCACTATTTTTCCGTGTCCGCCTTACACCAGCATGTGTCCCAGAACATCACCCGTGCCCTGACCAACGCAGTTACTGGGAAGGTCCATTTAACCACGGACACATAGACAAGTGCTGGTGGCCAGGGACGCTACATTTCCCTGAGCACACACTGGTTGAATTTTTTGGAGGCCGGGAGTAAGTCGTACCCTGGGATGGCACAGGTGCTACCTACGCCCAGGATTGCGGACCCTACGTCCATCAGGGTCTCTGCCAGCAGCTATGTTACTGGCTCCAACGCCCACTTCTCCTCCTCCGCCGCCTCCTCCTCCAGCAACAGTCAGCCATCAGTCGCTAGCTGGAAGCAGTGAACCACTGCTGTAGGTAAGCATCAACAGACTGTGCTGAAGTTGATCTGCTTAGGGGACAAACAGCACACTGCCGCAGAGCTGTGGCAGGGTATAAGGGACCAGACTGAGCTGTGGCTCTCGCCACTCAACCTACTACCAGGCATGGTTGTGTCTGACAATGGCCGTAACTTGGTGGTGGCTTTGGAGCTCGGCAACCTGACACACATCCCATGTCTAGTCCACATCTTAAACTTAGCGGTTCAGCAGTTTATCAAAACCTACCCCAAATTTCTAGAGCTACAAGTGAAAGAGTACCACGTGTCTGCCCCTTTTCTGCTAATTGTCCACAGCATCAGCCGGTCTGTCAACGCTGCAGCAGCTCTTGCGGCTTCCAGTTCACCGACTGTTGTGCAACGTGAGCACGCGCTGGAACTCTACGTTCCACATGTTGGCCAGGCTTTTTGAGCAGCAGAGGGCAGTTGTGGAATACCAGCTGCAACATGGTTGTCGCCATTCGAGTCAATTGCCACTATTTACAAGCAAGGAGTGGGCATTGATGTCAGACCTCTGTGAAGTTTAAAAAAAACTTTGATGAATCCACATAGATGGTTAGTGGCGATAACACTATTATCAGCGTAAACATCCCACTGCTGTGTCTACTCAAACGATCGCTGCTCTTAATTAAGGACGATGCTCTGAATGTGGCAGATGAGGAAATGGGGGAGGACATTACACAGGGTGATAGCCAGAGCACCCACAGTTCATCTTCTCAGCTCAAATGGGACCATGAAGAGGAGGAGGAGCTGGAGACCGTTGCCTCTGCTACAGAGGGTAGTACCCATGGAACTTTAATTCCATCTGTTCAGTGTGGATGGGCAGAAGAGGAGGAGGATGAGGAGATGGAGAGTCATCCTAATGTTGACATTGACATCTTGCCTGTTGGTACTGCATGGCACACATGGCTGACTTCATGTTAGGCTGCCTTTCCTGCGACCCTCCCTTTATATGCATTTTAGATAACACGGATTACTGGGTGTTCACCCTTCTCTACCCCCGCTACAAAGAGAACTTATCTTTAATTCCTGTGGTGGAGAGGACGAGTAAAACGGTGCAATACCAGAAGGTACTTGTTGAGATATTGCTCCAGAATTTTCGATCTTACAACGCGTCCGGCAGAGTCCGTATTTCCTTATGCAACCAAGGAAGGGAGACAAGGGGAGCACATAGCAGTTCCAACAAAGGCAGGGCAACACTCTCCAAGGCATGGGACACTTTCATGAAACCCCGCCAGCAACCTCACCCTGAAGCGTGGCCTAGTGGTACAAGGAGGGAAAAGTTTTGGAAGATGGTGAAGGAATACCTAGCAGACTGTGTCAGTGTTCTAAATAATCCCTCAGTGCCTTACAACTACTGGGTGTCCAAGGTGGACACGTGGCACG
Source organism: Bufo gargarizans (assembly GCF_014858855.1). Taxonomy (NCBI): domain Eukaryota; kingdom Metazoa; phylum Chordata; class Amphibia; order Anura; family Bufonidae; genus Bufo; species Bufo gargarizans. Next base: position 127,294,324 of record NC_058088.1, on the reverse strand, counting down.
AACTTGCGCTGTACGTCTTGGAGGTGCTGGCCTGCCCTGCTGCCAGCGTTTTCTCTGAGAGTGTATTTGGTGCAGCTGGTGGCATTATAACAGATAAGCATATTGACTTGTCCACTGGCAATGCTGACAGGTTGACTCAGATAAAAATGAACAAGGCCTGGATTGCCCCTGACTTCTCAACTCCACCAGAGGAGAGCTGAGCTGATGATAAACATAAAGGCAATTTCAATCTATCATTTATAATGTACTCAATCTACTGTAGTGTATTCCCATGCACCTTTTCCTCCACAAAAAAGAGTATATGATTAAATCTTGTTTTCTCCTCCTCCTCGTCCAGATTGTATATATTCCCTCCACTCACATTTTTTTAATATTGTCAGCTCAACTGCAGGCCCTCAACAAAAAATGTTTATAGGGTCAGCTGAACAGCATGCACTCGCATATAATGTTTTAGAGCGTTAGCTGTACAGCATGCACTCGCATAATGTTTTAGAGCGTCAGCTGTACAGCATGCACTTGAAAATAATGTTTTAGAGTGTCAGCTCACCTGCAGGCACTCAAATATAATGTTTTACAGCGTCAGCTCACCAACAGGCACTCGCATATAATGTTTTAGAGGGTCAGCTCAGCAGCAGGCCCTCACATATAATGTTTTACAGTGTCAGCTCAAGTGCAGGCCCTCGCATATAATGTTTTACAGGGTCAGCTCAACTGCAGGCCCTCGCATATAATGCTTTACAGGGTCAGGTCACCTGCAGGCCCTCACCTAAAATCTTTTACAGGGTCAGCTCAACTGCAGGCCCTCGCATATAATGTTTTACAGGCTCAGCTCAACCTCTGGCCTTTGCATATAAGTTTTATAGGGTAAGGTCAACTGTAGGCCCTTGCATATAATCTTTTACAGGGTCAGCTCACTTTATGATGATGATGACAGCGAAGTGTTGCCTGTTGGTACTCTGGCACACATGGCTGACTTCATGTTAGGCTGCCTTTCCCACGACCCGCACGTTATATGCATTTTAGTCAACACGGATCACTGGTTGTTCACCCTTTTTGACCCCCGCTACAAAGAGAACTTCTCATATCCCATTCCTCTGGTGGAGTGGACAAGCAAAACGGTGCTATACCAGAAGGTCCTTGTTGAAAAATTGCTCCAAAGTTAATAGGGCAGACATCCAAATGGATCGTCGCCGTCAAGGGGACGTGCGATCGCCTAGAAGTTACCTAGAGTCAACAAAGTGGCAACAGGCCCTCACCTACAAGTCCAGTCTCAGTATCCAAGAGTCTGGTCAACACAATCCTCACCATGATGGCACACTGGGTAAACGTTGTGGAGGCCGGGAGCAAGTTGGCTGCTGGCACCAGACTTGCCCTATAATAGATCCTCGTTAACGAAAAAAAGTGTACTCATTCCAATAACAGGCCCGCTTAGGTGTGCTGTATTGTTATTTATTGTCACAACCACCCCGAGTCAGGAGTGCATAATTGCCGCGCTTCCTTGGAAGCTTGAGCTTTAATAACTTGTCCCACCCTCTCTGGGTGGTTCACATTTGGGGAAAAAAAGGGGCAAGGCAACAACAGCCAATCAGACTTCAGCCATTGACCTCCCTTGGATGTGGTATCCCTTTCTCAAGCTCCCTCTCTGGCATCGAACCTTGATTCCTCATTACCTGTGATCACCATGGTAGGCACAGAAAAGAACATCAAAAGTTGATAGGGCAGATATCCAAATGGATTGTTGCCATCACGGGGATGTGCAATCGCCTAGAGGTTATCTAGAGTCACCAATGTGGCAGCAGGCCCTCGCCCCTAATGTTTTTAATTCCAAACAAATTTTACTGTATATTTTTATCCCAAAAGTGCAAACATATGAGATAAGTTTACAATTGTCAGTAGAGGCATGAATGACAACTTATACATTGTGCATAATTATCTCAGAAGTGCCAAAGTATGAGAAATCAGTTTACAGTTGTCAGTAAAGGCACGACATCTTATATATTTTATGACGTCTTATTGCACTTGTAGCCAAAAGTGATATATGCAATATTACAACACAGCAACATAAATAGAAAGAAAAGAAGAAAGAAAAGAAGAAAAAAAAAAAGGGGGGGGGGGGAGGGAAAAGATAGGGATGGTGGGGGGAAGTGGATGATTGCAGCACACGTTTCAACACCTCCTTAAAAATAATCCTGTATTCTCCCAGACAATAGGAAGGAAGATGGATAAGCTACCTTAAGTGGAATGGAAGCCTCTATATGTTACCTAAGGGCCCCACACTTTTTGGAACATATGAGTGGATCTATTCTCCCATCCCGCTATTTGTTCCATTCTATATATATCGTCACACCTAAGTTCCCAGTTTCCCAATGGAGGGGGGAATGTTTTCCGCCAATTAACTGCGACTAGTACTCTAGCTGCTGCAAATAATTGCGTGATGAGATGTTTGGTAGCGGCTGAGCATTTTATTTGGACTAATAAGTTTAATAGACAGATCTGTGGAGAAGGTTGTACATTAATCTTGCATACCTTTGTGATTACTAAGCAGATCTGTTCCCAAATTTTTTTGATTATCTCACACTTCCACCAGATATGAAGAAAAGTGCCTTTTTCCCTTTCACACCTCCAGCATCTCTCACTGACCTCGGGGTACATTTTATGTAAAACTTCTGGCGTGTAATACCATCTGGTTAATATTTTAAAATAGCTTTCCTGCAGCCGCACGCAAGTTGAAATCTTCGGGGTCAGTGAGAGACACCTATGTAGAGACTTTTGATAAGGGTTAACATCTGGGCTTGTAAGTGTGATTATCATAGAGTACAAACTGGATATTTTTTTTTACAGGTTCCTGTTTCTGGAGGACTAGTTTCTCAAACCTTGTTAGGTCTGTCTTGTTTATAGGTGTAATTGGCTTTAAGTAATCCCTTACGTATGATTTTTGTAGAAAAGATAAATAGGAAACATTTTCCCCTCTATCCCACTCTTTTCTCAGTGTGCCCCATTCGTCTAATATGTCCACTATTGGCGTAGTGATTGCTTTAGCCTCTTCTGAGAGAGTTTGTATAAATTGTGGAGATGCATCTTGCAGAATATCCCTCAGTTGTGTCAAGGGGGAGACTGTGGCAGTGAGAAAGTTATTTTTCAGTTTTTGTCTCCATAGCCGTGTTGTATTCTTAGTAATGGGATTCCCAATATATGTTTCATTAACACACTTTCCATGTAAAAGTAGGGGTCGTATTGCAGATCGACTAATGGCAAACTCGGACTGAATATCAAGTCTATCCCCTTGATAGCGTAGCCACTCTAGACACCTCATCCCCTGAACTGCCAAGTAATATCTATAAAAGTCTGGCACCCCCATACCTCCTTGTTTGACGGGTAAAGTAGTGTATTGTTTAGTAAGTCTGGGTTTCTTCTTGTGCCATAGAAACTTAGAGAGAGTTGACTCTATTCTGGCAAAAAATGAGCGGGGTATAAAAATAGGGAGGGTTTGGAGGAGGTATAGAACTTTGGGTAATATAATAGTTTTGATTAGTGAACGTCTTCCAAACCATGATGTGAATGGTATCTTCCAGGAATCCAATGTACGTCTAATATCATCAGATAAGCCTTGATAGTTTTCCTCAAATATCCGGGCAGGATCGGATGTAAGCTTAATGCCCAGAAACTTAAGGCTTGAAGCCGACCATTGATACGGGGTATTGAGCTCCAGTCTTTTCTGCCGCTGTGTGTCTAATGTCACATTTAAAACTTGAGACTTTGTGGGGTTAATCAGGAAATTAGATAAATCCCCCAAAAGATCAAATAAGGATTGTATAGCCATAAAGGCTACCTCCGGGTTCGAAATCAAAACCAATAAGTCATCAGCAAACGCCGCCAACTGGTGATGAACCCCCTGTAGCTCAATACTCCGTATTCTGTCATCTTGTCATATAGCCTGAAATAGACACTCAACTGTCAAGACAAATAGCAGGGGTGACAGAGGGCAACCCTGTCTTGTCCCATTAGAAATTTGCAGGGGCGTGGCTTGGAGCGCACCAGAGCGGAAGCATGTCTCTGTAGCTCCGCTACTCACAGTCTCAAAGCGGCTCAAAGGAACTTTTTACAGAAGCGATTTCTAGCCTAACTTCATCTCTAACATTCAGAGGACTGACCCGTCATGCTAAGGATGCCGAGGGGCAAAAGAAGACCAGGAACCCCAGCTAAACTTACCAGCTTCTTCAGCCCGGCATCACTCCAAAATGGCGCCGGCGCGCAGGAACCCTCATCTCCTAGGCATGAAGAAGCAGCTCCTGCTTTCGGTTCTCTTCACAGCTCGCCAGCTGACAGCTCACCGTCCTGCACATCGGACAAAGCACAAGGCAAGTCATACTCCTCTTCTTTATCCCCTGTACACCCAGAAGTCATGGGCGGTGGGAAAACTCATAATGCGGATCCTATAACTTTTGAGGCCATGAAAGAGCTTTTGTCTGACCTAAAATTCTCATTTAACAATGATCTGAAGACAGCTCTCTCCTCACTAAAAGCAGACATCACTGCCATAGGTGACCGCACAGCTCACTTAGAAGAGAAAATGGAGGAGTTTACGAATGCTCACAACTGCCTTGTGGACGCTCATAACTCTGCTGAAGATGATATAGCTGCTATCAATCTAAAATTGGCAGACATTGAGGACAGATCCAGAAGGAACAACATTCGTTTTAGGAACATTCCAGAAACAGTACAAGGTGACCAATTGCAGGACTATTTGATTGACCTGTTTTCAGCTCTGCTACCTCAAGCTTCAAATACAGATCTACTAATAGATAGAGTCCACAGACTCCCTAAACCTAAATCTATTCCAGCTTCCCTGCCTAGGGACACTATAGCAAGGATCCATTATTACCACATCAAAGATTCGATCCTTAAAGCTGCAGCCAAAAAGCCAGATCTCCCTGAACGGTTTAGAGAAATCTCACTTTTCACGGATCTTTCACCTGCTACTCTTGCCAGACGCAGGGAATTTATTAAAATCACACAAATACTAAGAGAGCAAAAAATTCTCTACAAGTGGGGCTTTCCAGTCAAGCTCCTAGTTCACTATAATGGACGCACTGCGGTGTTAACATCTCCTAAAGAAGCTATGAACTTTCTAACAAAGAATGCTCTCATTAAGGATCAAGAAGAACCGAGAAGCCCTCCAAAGAAAAAACACCATACACTTGCCCAGGAGTGGACAGTAGTAGGTTCTCCTAAAACCAATACTTCTCCCAGATAAACAATTATTCCAATATTGGCTAGTACCCAAATTGTTGTTTTACTCTTAATCTGACCCAAACAGTATCAGACTATTGTGAGAATGTCAGAAGCAGATTACCTCCTTAATTATTACCACCACCTCCCATGTTATGTCAGCGACCTGGGGTCACGTTGGTTCACATAGAACCGGACTTTATTATCTCACGTGCATGGTTTTTTTATGTTTTTTGGATTATTTTATTTTAATGTTTTCTCAATAACTACTTGTTTGTGGTACATTGGTAATTTATGGAATATTCCATCATTGCAGGTATACCTTACATTATATCCCCTCTGCGTACTTCTTTCCTTTAACGCACTATGGTTCTACAAATTGCCTCCTTAAATGTTAAAGGCCTTAATAGCCCAGCCAAACGCGCTTTCTTATGGAAAGAAGCCCACAGACTGGGTTGTGATATACTCTGCGTTCAAGAAACGCACTTAAATGAAGCAGATAGTTCTAGAGTCAAACATAAGGACTTTCCCACTATCCTCTTTTCACATGCTATTAATAAGAAAAAAGGTGTTCTAATAGCTGTAAAAAAATCTATCGCCTTCCAAACTTTTTCTTTGGATATAGATCCTATGGGCAGATTTATTATTGTTACATGTCTAATCAATAACTCTCCGTATACTATAGTGTCCTTATATGCCCCTAACTCTAGAACTAGATTTTATTAGGTCTATCTTGGAGTCTATCTCATCCCAAAGGAAAGGTTCTACCATCTTCTGTGGAGATTTTAATCTGGTAATGGATCCTCATATTGACAAATCATCTCCTGTAAGTAAAAAAGATAACTATAAACTTAAAGATTTATGCCATAAGGAAGAGCTGTTCGATGCATGGAGGTCGCTTCATGCCTCTGAAACAGACTACTCTTTTTTTTCCAACCCACACAACTCATACTCACGAATAGACTTCTTTTTGGTTGACAAATGGTTACTTCAAAAAGTAGTGGACTCCAAGATAGGCCTGATTACTTGGTCTGACCACGCCCCTATTACTATTTCCATTCAAGAAACTTTTAATCTAAAACATTCTTCTCCATGGAGGTTAAACAACCTTTTATTATCGAATAATCACTACAAGGAATTAATATCAAAGGCACTAACAGAGTACTTCCAACTCAATAATAGCACAGAGGTCACTCCAACAACATTATGGTGCGCTCACAAAGCGGTAATAAGAGGCCTCTTCATTAAATATTCCTCAGAAGAAAAAAAGAACAGAATGCTCAAATTAGAAGAATTACACAAAAAACTTAGATCCTTGGAAATAGGAAACCAAAAATCCCCAACCCCTCATATCTCTCAAAAGATTATCAGCATTAGACACAAAATATATCTTCTAATGCAAAATAATTTTGAAAGACATCTTAGACAATCCAAGGCACAATTCTACAGACAAGGTAACAGAGCGTCCAAGATGTTAGCCAATAAACTCAAAAATAAAGCAGCTAACACTCGAATCCCCTTCTTATGGTCCACTAATAAGAGCAAAATAATAAACCCCCTTAAAATTACTGAATAATTCGCCAAATATTATCACTCCCTTTTCAACCTAAAAAATGACCCAAACTCTCATCAGCCGTCTGCAGAAGACATTAACTCCTTTTTGAGTAACTTATCACTCCCCCTTTTATCCCCAGCTCAACTCACTCTTCTAAACAAACCTATTTCCCCACAAGAAATACTTGATACAATCTCCAGTCTTAAGATTAATAAATCCCCAGGACCAGACGGCTTTATAAATGAATATTACAAATCCTTTTCCCATATCTTAACTCCCCACTTATTGTCTTGCTTTCAGCATATGATGCATGATAAAGGTATTCCCACAGAAATGCTCCAAGCAATAATAATCACCTTACCTAAACCTGGAAAAGCTCCCAATACACCAGCTAATTTTAGACCGATTTCCCTTCTAAATACCGATTTAAAATTATTTTCCAAAATCTTAGCTAACCGTCTGGCAGACATCCTACCAAGTCTGATAGATTCCGACCAAGTAGGCTTTGTCAAACATCGACAAACATCAGATGGGACGAGACGTTTTTTAGATCTAATCGAAATCGCCCATACCCGTCGGACGCCTTCCATGCTCCTTTCATTGGATGCGGAGAAGGCATTCGATAGGGTTCACTGGGGATTTCTTAGTTCTGTTCTGAAGAAATTTGGATTTAATGGCCCCTTATTAACTGGGATTTTAAACCTATACTCATCCCCCCAGGCTTTTGTTTATTCCTCTGGTTTCAAATCCCACCTTTTTCCCATCTCAAACGGCACTAGACAGGGCTGTCCCCTATTTCCTTTAATTTTTGCCCTAATAATGGAACCACTCGCTACACACATTAGATCATCCCCCCACATTACGGGAATCTCAAATTCAGGGAAGGACCACCGCATAGGTTTATTTGCAGATGACGTCCTTCTATTACTATCTAACCCAGCCATCTCTCTTACCCACACTTGCGACATACTTTCGTCTTTCACGAAGGCATCTTACTATAAAATTAATACTACAAAATCTCAAATGATAAATTTAGGTATTCCAGAAAAAACTGTCAAATCTCTAAAACTAGCCTTTCAATTTAACTGGGTTAAAAATCAATTCCCTACCTAGGAATTAACCTAACAGCTACCCCAAGTGAAACGTTTGCCCTTAATTATATCCCCTTATTCCAGGACATTAAGTCCAAATTGTCTAGTTTTAAAACACAAGGCATCTCTTGGTTAGGCAAAATCGCTGTTATTAAAATGAGTATTCTGCCTAAAATTTTATACTACTTCAGAAACGTACCTATCCCAATACCTATCAAATATCTCAAGGATCTGCAAAAATGTCTCCTACACTTTATTTGGGGAGGCAAATATCACAGAATAAAAGCGGATATATTATATCTCCCTAAAAAAGAAGGTGGTTTAAATTGTCCCTCAATCATACAATACTATAGAGCTACAATTCTAGAACAACTAAAACATCTATGGCACAATGATCAGCAAAAAGAATGGTCTTGCATAGAAAAACATTCTCTTGGGAAATACTCCTTAAAAGATCTCCTCATAGCCATGTCTCTTTTTAAGTTCATCCCGAAAAATAACTTGGCCACCATTAAAGCCATCTTCAACACCTGGGACGTTGTGGCCAACAAACGTCACTTATTTGCTATACCTCTTCAAGATTACAGCATCTCAATTCTGGAACCTTATATCCCAGATTTAGACATTTCAACCTGGAAAAAGAAAGGTATATGTCTTATTAACGATCTCCTCACAAACAATGTTCTTAAACCCTTCTCGGATATCTCACAGTGTTATGATCTCCCCTCAAGAGATTTTTATAAATATCTCCAAATCAGACACGCCATTGCTAATACCTTTTTTACACAACCCCTCAGACGCAACAACGACATTCCAGCCTCAATTCCTTTCACTAAGTGGATTTTAAACCATAACGTTAACAATAAAGGGATATCTAAATTATACAAGGTTCTTATTACTCCTTCAGAAGATCCCTTACAAATAATCAAGTCCAAATGGTCTAAAGACCTTTCCATCGATATACCTATAGAACAGTGGTCATCTGCACTTGATGCAGTATTTTACATATCAAGATGTATCTCTCACCTAGACACATCTAGGAAAATTCTATATAGATGGTATTATCATCCGATGAAACTAAATAGAATATTCCCAGATACACTCTCGGCTTGCTGGAAATGTGGGCACCCACAAGGATCCTTCCTCCATTGCTGGTGGGATTGCCCCCTGATCAATTCCCTCTGGCAGAGATCATTTAACATCTTTGCTAAGGTTTGTCAACTCTCAATTGTACCCTCTCCACAATTGGCACTTCTTTTTATAGGCATTGAGACAATTCCTTTAGAATTCAGAACTATATTCGGACATATATGCATTGCAACACGTCATCTCATTGCCACACATTGGAAATCTAACCAGATCCCTAATAACCTTGACGTTATTAAAATGATCGAAGATAACTGTTGGTATGAAGGAGTTGCTGCTTCAGCTCTCTTTAAAAAAGGGAAATTTTATCATCAATGGGGTGTGTGGTTGAAGAGTAGTTTTCACACCAATTCCAATTTAGCAAATTCCCTAGCCCTATAACCAGGCTCTAGCTGGTACGCAACATCATTTCACAACCTGCTTACATTATTTTATAAAGGTCACACTCAAGATATAATGAATACCTGGAAATATCCACATTAATGTACCAGTTTACGTTATCTTACGTTATATTACGTTATTGTAATTTCTTCAATCCTGTCTTTAAGATCATCACAGAAATACTGACCTTTTATGTTGAAATGTATTTTGCCACAATGGATACTATCAGTATATTTGGTCCGTGCATTCTGTATTTTTATTATCCAATGCCCCCCCTCCCCCCCCTTCCCCCCCCTTCCCCCCTTCCCCCCCCTCTTCCCCCCTCCATCCCCCCTCCATCCCCCTCCATCCCCCCTCTTCCCCCCTCCACTCCCCCTTTTCCCCTTCCCCATTTTGTTCTACCCCTTAAACTATGACTTTGTATGCAATCAATGCTTGATTTGTACTGATGTCATTACTTTCAATTACTTGAAAAAATTTCAATAAAATTTCATGTTTCAAAAAAAAAAAGAAATTTGCAGAGGGGGAGAGAGCGTACCATTGACCACCACCTTAGCAGATGGCTTGGAATACATGGCCATGATAGCGTTGACAAAATCTGCAGGAATTCTGAATTTCGTCAAGGCTTTTTGCATAAACAACCAATCTATGCGGTCAAACGCTTTTTCGGCATCTGTCCCCAGCAGTACTAGAGGCACAGATAGGCTACGTGCGTGATGTATAATGTCGATAAGGAGAGTAGTATTCATTCTACCCTCTCTTCATGCTACAAATTCTACTTGTTTGCTATTTATAAGATTTGGCAATAATGGTTTTAGCCTAAGCGCCAAGAGTTTGGCGAACATTTTTAAATCATTGTTTAAGAGAGATATGGGTCTATAACTAGCACACATCGTCTCATCTTTTCCTTCTTTAGGGATAATAGTAATGTGAGCCATCAACATCTGTTCTGGCAGAGATTTCCCTTTGAATGTGTCATTACATAATGCTAGGAATTGAGGAAGAAGGACTGTTTGAAACTTTCGGTAATAAACCATTGGGAGGCCATCAGGGCCCGGACTCATGCATCGGGATTGATTTAACCACTTCTGTCAGTTCCTGCATTGTAAATGGTTTAAATAGAGAGGCAACTTGTTGGTCTCCAAGTGTGGGAAGATTTAAAGAAGCTAGCCAATCATCAATCCTTTTGGATCTCTTTTCTCTATCTTGTAATGTATGATTGGAACAGATATTATATAATGACTCATAGAATTCCTTGAACCGTACCGCTATCTCTTCTGTATTTCTAGCTAGTGAGGATGTTGTCGTACGTATCTTTTTGTATGTGTGACTTAGCTTTCCTCTTTTTGATCTGTGCGAGTAAGAATTTTGAAGCTTTATCTCCATGCGCATAATATTTAAAGTGCGCAGAGAGAAAAAGCTTAGCTGTTCTTTGGTTTAAGATATTTTTGAGGGAGGAACGTGTTTGATTCAGATGAATCAGATCCTCCTCAGATCAGTTTTTTTTGTGAGAAGTTTCTAAAACTTGTATTTTTTTTGTTAGGGATAATACCTGTTCTTCCCTTTTCTTTTTAAGGAAGGAACCCAAGCTTATAAAATGGCCTCTTATCACGGCTTTATGGGCCTCCCAGATTATGCCTTGTGCCACATCTGGGGTTGCAGTAATCTAAAAATATTCCTCAAATTTTTCTGCAGCTTTCTGAACATGATCCGGTGAGTCTAGCAATGTTTCATTGAGCCTCCAATTCGACATAGGCTTAGGCACAGACTCAAAACCCATTTCTATAAATACCGGAGCATGGTCTGACAGTAGCAAATTTCCTATAGAGGCATCAATACACAAGGTCAGATTATGAGTAGGTACGAATAAATAATCAAGTCTTTGATATGACCTGTGGGCTACCGAGTAGTGAGAGTAATTTTTAACAGTGGGATTTAGTGTCCTCCAGACATCTACCAATCCTAGAGAACTGATAGCTGAATGAACTCTTTTCAAGGCCATTCGCGAGGTAGACGAGGTGCCTGTCGAAGAGTCTAGTAGTGGGAACAATGTGATATTTAGGTCTCCACCTAAAATCAAAGTGCCTTCCGTAAAGTCTCTCAAGAGGTTTAAGGTAGTACCTATCCATTTAGTTTGCACAGTGTTTGGCGCGTACAGATTGCCAAATGTATAGGTGCTGTTCCCTATTATGCCTTTGATAAAAATGAATCTACCCTCCGGGTCCGCTAATGTGGAGCTGACATTTAGAGGGAAGCTTTTGTGTAAAGCAATTGAAGCCCCTTTTGAGGCCGAGGAGGGCCATGTACTGTGGTACCACCTATTATAAGTAGGATGGCTTAACCGCGGCACGTGGTCCTTCTTGAAATGTGTTTCTTGTAGCATTAGTACGCTCACTTTTTGTTTACGCATAAGCTGAATTTCTCTGACTTCCTTTGGCAGGTGAGTTTAACCCTCTGACATTGAAGGAACACATCTTTATAGTAGCCATTTCATCTCTTCTTATAGGTTCATTGAGCAGCCATTATGGCCTGAGAGTGAAGAACGCCGAAACGTCTGCTGCAGGGAAAAGGATGGGACGGAAAGAAGGGAAATATGGAAAATGCAATCCAAAAAAATACAAAGAGTAACATTAGTAAGTAAATCAAATGATATATCTAAACATGTAGCACATATGGTGGGTACTAGTAAGTTAACCATACTAATAAAATGGTCTCCTCATAAAAGGAGGTAGTTTGAGGGGAGAGAATTGGTCCGAGAACACGGCTAATCCGCGCACACGAGCAGGTAGAGCTTCCTTATGTCACAACAAGAGATAGCAATTTAAATACAGGCAAACAGATCTGTGGATATTAGGCATGTCTAATAAATCCAACATAACTATAAAGGGATCTGAGCGTAGCAGCTCATTAAAGAGGAGCATTAGGTAAAAGGGAAACGGGAGAGATATATAATTCCTATGTCACCTACGTTTTAGTAAGACATCTATAGAATCATCATTAGTTTTAACTATCTTAGAGAACATATGAAAAACATACTAACAGCATCATAACTTATCCCCTAGCTACTCTCCAGATATGTATAATGCTCCTCCTTTGCATAGATGTAAACATAGCATCAGAAATCACCATACAGTCTCAATCTGGATTCAATGGTAGCCTCTTTGGAGTCATCTTGGGAGGATTCCTCTTGTGCCTTTGAAGTCTGGAGGACGAGGCAGGGGTCCAAGCAGCTAATGCTGGAACAGCAGGGAAGTCTGTAAGATTCCTTACAGTGGTCCAGTCCTGGATCTCTAGTGGCTCTATTTCCAGGGTATTGTAGATCTGTATAAGGTCTGCAGGGGACCTGATTACCGCTTTACGTCCTGGGGTATTCACCAGCAGTCCAAATGGATGGAGCCAACGGTAAATAATGTTCCTACTTTGCAGGATTTCCAGGAGCGGCTTCAAAGCTCACCGTTTCTGCAATGTCATAGGTGACAAATCTTGGAATAAGGTGATTGTGGAGCCGAAACAAGCTATTGGATGTGTATCCCTTGCCGTTTTGAGCAACTTCTCTTTAGTACTGAAGCTGGTGAGTCGGCATATTATGTCCCTTGGAGCTTCTTGAGGCTTAGGGGGAGGGCGTAATGCTCTATGGGCCCTGTCCATAGTGAAATCATCAGTGGCGTCCGGGCCTAGTATCTTGTGAAACAGTTCCACCATTGAGGCCATGATGGCGTCTGAAGGCAAAGTCTCCGGTACACCCTTAATGCGTAAGTTATTCCTACGCCCGCGATTGTCCTGATCTTCAATAAGATTGTACAGCTGATTGATATGGGCTTGGGCATGGACAAAGCTGTTGGTAACCGCCGAATTAAAGGCTATAGTCCCTTCCCAGCCTGCTTCAAGGGATTCAACCCTGTCTCCAACCTGCTTCAGGTCGGATTTAATATCCTGCAGGTCTTGTCTCACCGGAGCCAATGCAGCCCCTAATGCTTTTGTGATAAAGTCCCTGGATACTGGGAGGTTATCTCTGGGACATCTGGTACCGGCTTCACTATCCCTACCTCCTTTGAAGTCGACTCAGGCGTCCGTTTGCTCTCCTTGTTCAGAGGCTTCTCTTTCCGGCGCCATCTTGGATTCGGCTCTAGTCGGCCCGGCTCCTCTTCTCAAGAATTTCTCAATTTCTCTGTGGGAATAGTGGGATCCACGTGTGCCCGGGGAGTCTTTGGCCTTATCCCTGCCGATTTTCCCCATTTCTGGGCTCTCGTTATAGCTTAAAAAGCTTGTGTGCACGTAGCCGATAGCAGAGCTCACACAGGCATGTGTGTCTCGCTCTGCAGCCAAGCTCCGCCCCCGCTCCAAATGTTTTTGAGGGTCACCAGCAGGCCATCAATCATAATTTTTTAAGGGTGTGTATGATGCCCTCCTTTATGTGTAACAAAGGGTGTTTTGGAGTGCCAGTTCCTTGTAATTTTTGGCAGCCCTTTCACTTAGTGCATAGGCTTTATGAGTGTAGGAGTCCCACTACCTACACAATTGTGCCACAATGTGAATGAGGCCCTCTTTTATGGGATATACAAGCTGTTTCGGAGTACCTCTTGCTTGTAATTTTTTATTAACTTATATATGCAATTGAATATACTGGAATTTTTCCTGTAAAATAGATTTTTTGTGGGGGGCTTTTGTGCATATTTTTGTCAGTCAGTAAAAGTGGCGTACAACTCGGACAACATGGTTCCTAGCAGTGACCTGGGAGTCCAAGATGCATCCAGATATCGTCCCTATGCTGTTCCTGATTCATTTCAGTGGTGTTTCTGTCACTTTCTGACTTTTTCCAATGGACAGGCACCCTCCCCTCTTCAGAGCAGGGGGTGCCTGGTTGTCTCCCATTGACTTCAATTATACTTGGGTGCTTGGCCGAGCATACGAATATAGCAATGTGTTTGGGTTGAACACCCGAATACTTTGGTGCTCGATCATCACTCCTTATATGCCGCAGGCAATGGCTCCCATCACATGTAATCAGTGACTCCCTCTGTCTCCCATCAGCATCCCACAAATGCGATCATGGGGTGCCGAGAGTGGCTATGCCATAGAGTCAGTCAGTGTAGCACTGACATTAAAATGCAATGCACTGTAGGGATAGGGCATTGTATTTTAGAAGCAGTCAAAACATTGCCTGTTATAACCCCCGTGCCGAATATATGGCAGAGTCCAGGTAGGACTAAACCTGAGCATTGAGGCAGTAGATCTAAATTTTTTAATTTGCCCCAGTGAAAAAAACTGTTCTATCATATTGAGGAGACTGAGATGACTACTGCAGGTTCTTCTCATTGTGATGGCGGAGATGGTGGGAGGTGGGTGACTCTGGTAGGGGATGGAGAGGGACCTCCATTTCAGACACGCTGACGGAAGGTGTCTACTTTCTGAAGTCTGTGGCAGCAGGAGGAAAACATTACTCTCTTTTTCTTTTATAGCGGGGGTCTAAAAGCATGACTAGACAGTAATCATCAGACTGGTCCACCGACCACTGAGACGTTTGGGGGTTGTAGCCGGTTTCATCGTCATTATCATCAAGCACTAACTCCTCTTCCTAAATTAGTAGCTAATGTATCTTGCAGTCTGCCCTGTAGCTGTTGGGGACCCACAAAGAGCTCCCATTGAGGAGGATGAGAATGCCACTGGAGGAGGAGGGGAAGGGGGAGAAGCAGGAAGATAATGATGACAATGAAACCGGCCAAAACACCCAATCTTCCCTTTTCCTCCCTTTAAAAAGGATTACGTTATTATCAGGAAACACTGTGTACTCAGCTATCTCCAGCTTTCGGCAAGCAAACTTGTTCTGCCACTGTATCTTAAAGGGAGGATGCTCTCCACCCCCCGCAGAGTCACCCACCTCCCGATGCCACAAGCAGCAGAAGCCACAGCAGCATCAGAAACCAGTTCAGATTCCTCCACATGATGGAGTAGTTTTGTTCACTTGACGCACTAGGCTGCAGCAAATCGGCAAGCGGAAACCTCTTGCCTCAATGTAGAGGTTTAAGCATACTTGGGCTCTGGACTGTCTCGCATACCCTACTCCCTGACTCCATGAACTTCTGGGCAGCAGAATAGAACAGTGGCTCAAAACTGGTACCAGTATGCACTACTTTCTTGCCCAGCCTCCAATGTCTTCCTGGAGACGGTTTCCCCTGCCGCAGGGGGTGTGGTGACATCTAAGCTGACCAAGTTGTCCTCTGCCAATATCGAAACCATCACTTTTGTCAAAATGAACCAAGCCTGGCTTTGGGGGTATTTTCACACTCCTGTGGATAACACTAATGAATAGATTTGGTCTTTCTACTAATAGTGCCCCATCTTGCCACTGTTACTTTCTGCTTGTTTGTCTTCCTGCCTACCATCATGCTGAGTACGGCTGCTATTGCTGCCACCATCATGTCATTACTGCCGTCTGCCTGCCTGCCAACGTGTACCATTTGGCTTCTGCTGGCGCCACCGCCGCAGCTGCTACTCCTCACTGCTAATCCCCTACCTGCACCACAATTAACACTATGCATTTGCCATTACTACCACTAGCAGTACTACTACTATTACAACCCCATGCTATGCTGCTTCTGCTGCTGCTACTATTGTAGCCACCTGCCTCTAATACCCTACCCTTTCCACATCCACATTGTACTTTTGTTGCTCCCAATTAATAAAGAGAATATTTCTAGGTTAATTCAGAATTAGCTACTTTTTCTTCTGACAATTAACAATTGTACATGTGGTATGGGTAGGCATTCGGAACAGGTCAAGGCATAATTTTTTAATGTGTGGTCCCCCAACAATCTAGTGTTTCCCCCTCCTCCCCCCATAACACCATATGTATTAGTTAATTTGTATTTATTAAGTGTTCGATAATGCTGTTAAACATACGATTACCTATATCTACAGTATATACAGTCAGGTCCATAAATATTGGGACATCAACACATTTATAACATGTTTGGCTCTATACACCACCACAAAGGATTTGAAATGAAACTAATTTGAAATTTGAAATGAGCCAAGATGTGCTTTAAGATGTGCTTTAGACTGTCAGCTTCAATTTGACGGCATTTACATCCAAATCAGGTGAACGGTGTAGGAATTACAGTTTGCATATGTGCCTCCCACTTGTTAAGGGACCAAAAGTAATGGGATGGAATCATAAATGAAACTTTCACTTTTTAATACTTGGTTGCAAATCCTTTGCAGTCAATTACAGCCTGAAGTCTGGAACGCATAGATATCACCAGACGTTGGGTTTCATCCCTGGTGATGCTCTGCCAGGCCTCTACTGCAACTGTCTTCAGTTCCTGCTTGTTCTTGGGGCATTTTCCCTGCAGTTTTGTCTTCAGCAAGTGAAAGGCATGCTCAATCGGATTCAGGTCAGGGGATTGACTTGGCCATTGCATAACATCTTTCCCTTAAAAAAACTCTTTGGTTGCTTTGCAGTATGCTTTGGGTCATTGACCATCTGCACTGTGAAGCGCCGTCCAATGAGTTCTGAAGCATTTGGCTGAATATGAGCAGATAATATTGCCCAAAACACTTCAGAATTCATCCTGCTGCTTTTGTCAGCAGTCACATCATCAATAAATACAAGAGAACCAGTTCCATTGGCAGCCATACATGCCCACGCCATGACACTACCACCACCATGCTTTACTGATGAGATGGTATGCTTAGGATCATGAGCAGTTCCTTTCCTTCTCCATACTCTTCTCTTCCCATCACTCTGGTACAAGTTGATCTTGGTTTATCTGTCCATAGGATGTTGTTCCAGAACTGTGAAGGCTTTTCTATATGTCATTTGGCAAACTCTAATCTGGCCTTCCTGTTTTTGAGGCTCACCTATGGTTTACATCTTGTGGTGAACCTTCTGTATTCACTCTGGTGAAGTCTTCTCTTGATTGTTTACTTTGACACGCATACACCTACCTACTGGAAAGTGTTCTTGATCTGACAAACTATTGTAAAAGGGTGTTTTCTTTACCAGGGAAATAATTCTTCGGTCATCCACCACAGTTGTTTTATATGGTCTTACTGGTATTTTGATGTTGCTGAGCTCACCGGTACGTTCCTTCTTTTTAACCACTTCAACCCCCCTAGCTGAAACACCCTTAATGACCAGGCCATTTTTTACACTTCTGCACTACACTACTTTCACCGTTTATTGCTCGGTCATGCAACTTACCACCCAAATGAATTTTACCTCCTTTTCTTCTCACTAATAGAGCTTTCATTTGGTGGTATTTCATTGGTGCTGACATTTTTACTTTTATGTTATTAATTGAAATGTAACAAAATTTTTGCCCAAAAATGAAATTTTTCACTTTCAGTTGTAATTTTTTAAAAAAAAAACGACATCCATATATAAATTTTTCGCTAAATTTATTGTTCTACATGTCTTTGCTAAAAAAAATATTGTTTGGGTAAAAAAAATTGTTTGGGTAAAAGTTATAGCGTTTACAAACTATGGTACAAAAATGTGAATTTCTGCTTTTTGACGCAGCTCTCAATTTCTGAGCACCTGTCATGTTTCCTGAGGTTCTACAATGCCCAGACAGTAGAAAAACCCCACAAAGACCCCATTTCAGAAAGTAGACACCCTAAGGTATTCACTGATGTGCATAGTGAGTTCATAGAACTTTTTATTTTTTGCCACAAGTTAGAGAAAAATTATGATTATTTTTTTTTTCCTTACAAAGTCTCATATTCCACTAACTTGTGCCAATAAAAACTTCCATGAACTCACTATGCCCATCATGAAATACCTTAGGGTGTCTTCTTTCCAAAATGGGGTCACTTGTGGGGTAGTTATACTGCCCTGGAATTTTAGAGGCCCAAATGTGTGGGAAGTAGTTTGAAATCAAAATCTGTAAAAAATGGCCTGTGAAATCCAAAAGGTGCTCTTTGGAATGTGGGCCCCTTTGCCCACCTAGGCTGCAAAAAAGTGTCACACATCTGGTATCGCCATACTCAGAAGAAGCAGGGCAATGTGTTTTGGGGTGTCTTTTTACATATACCCATGCTGGGTGAGCGAAATATTTCGGCAAAAGACAACTTTTCCCATTTTTTTATGCAAAGTTGGCATTTGACCAAGATATTTATCTCACCCAGCATGGGTATATGTAAAAAGACACCCCAAAACACATTCCCCAACTTCTCCTGAGTACGGCGATACCACATGTGTGACACTTTTTTGCAGCCTAGGTGGGCAAAGGGTCCCAAATTCCTTTTAGGTGGGCATTTTTAGACTTTTGGATCCCAGACTTCTTCTCACGCTTTAGGGCCCCTAAAAAGCCAGGGCAGTATAAATACCCCACATGTGACCCCATTTTGGAAAGAAGACACCCCAAGGTATTCAGTGAGGGGCCTGGGCGAGTTCATAGAATTTTTTATTTTTTTTGCATAAGTTAGTGGAAATTGATTTTTTATTTTCTTTTTCTCACAAAGTCTCAATTTCCGCTAACTTGGGACAAAAATTTAAATCTTTCATGGACTCAATATGCCCCTCAGCGAATACCTTGGGGTGTCTTCTTTCCAAAATGGGGTCATTTGTGGGGTGTTTGTACTGCCCTGGCATTTGAGGGTCTCCGCAATCATTACATGTATGGCCAGCATTAGGAGTTTCTGCTATTCTCCTTATATTGAGCATACGGGTAATGAGCATAAAGAAAAAATATGAACGGCACAGATTTCTTCATTCGCATCGATCAATGTGGATGAAAAAAATCTCTGCCAAAAAAAAAGGAGGGGAAAGGCGTCTGCCAGGACATAGGAGCTCTTCCCAACATCCATACCCACTTAGCTCGATTGCCCTGGCAAACCAGATTTCTCCATTCACATCAATCGATGTGGATGAATAAATCATTGCCGGGATTTTTTATATTTTTTTTATATATACAAAATGTTTGCCAAAGCATATGAACACCGCCACCTCCTCGGCTAACTACACTGGTGGATGGGGCCACGGAACCTACTGGATACAGGAGGTTCTCGATAATCTCTTCCTGAAATTTGAGGAAGGATCCTGTTCTCCCTGCCTTACTGTAGAGAACAAAACTATTATACAGAGCCAATTGAATTAAATATACAGACACCTTCTTATACCAGCATCTGGTGCGTCGGGAAACTAAATACGGAGCCAACATCTGGTCATTGAAGTCCACCCCTCCCATGTGAAGGTTATAGTCGTGGACTGAGAGGGGTTTTTCAATGACACGGGTTGCTCGCTCAATTTGTATTGTCGTGTCTGCGTGAATGGAGGAGAGCATGTAAACGTCACGCTTGTCTCTCCATTTCACCGCGAGCAGTTCTTTGTTACACAAGGCAGCCCTCTCCCCCCTTGCAAGACGGGTGGTAACAAGCCGTTGGGGGAAGCCCGCGCGACTAGTTCGCGCGGTGCCACTGCAGCCAATCTGTTCTAGAAACAAATGCCTGAAGAGGGCCACACTTGTGTAGAAATTGTCCACATAAAGATGGTACCCCTTGCCAAATAAGGGTGACACCAAGTCCCAGACTGTCTTCCCACTGCTTCCCAGGTAGTCAGGGCAACCGACATGCTCCAGGGTCTGATTTTTTCCCTCATAGATCCGAAATTTGTGGGTATAGCCTGTGGCCCTTTCACAGAGCTTATACAATTTGACCCCATACCGGGCGCGCTTGCTTGGGATGTATTGTTTGAAGCCAAGGCGCCTGGTAAAATGTATTAGGGACTCGTCTCGGACAGATGTTTTGCTCAGGGGTATACAAATCTGCAAATTTCTGGTTGAAGTGGTCTATGAGGGGCTGAATTTTGTGGAGCCGGTCAAAAGCTGGGTGGCCTCTGGGACGGGAGGTGGTGTTGTCGCTAAAGTGCAGAAAACGCAGGATGGTCTCAAATCGTGTCCTTGACATAGCAGCAGAGAACATGGGCATGTGATGAATTGGGTTCGTGGATCAATATGACCGCAATTCATGCTTTTTGGTTAGACCCATGTTGAGGAGAAAAATGTTAATTTCGGAAACTTGGACTGGTTTCCACCGGAAAGGCTGGGCATAAAAGCTTCCTGGGTTGGCGGATATAAATTGAGTGGCATACCGATTTGTTTCTGCCACAACTAAGTCAAAAAGCTCCGCAGTCAAGAACAGCTCAAAAAATCCCAGGGCCGAACCAATCTGAGCTGTCTCAACCCGAACTCCAGACTGGGCGGTGAAAGGGGGAACTACAGGTGCGGCTGAAGTTGGGGACTGCCAATCAGGGTTTGCCAGCACCTCAGGGATTCTAGGGGCTCTACGGGCCTGTCTGTGCGGTGGCTGCGACGGAGTAACTACTGCACGTGCCACCGTACCAGCTTCAACTGCCTATCTGGTGCTCGCCACTTCACCATGTTGTACGGAAGTGCTGGTACTAGGCCCAGGATGGGCTGCGCTGCTGGTGTATGCCTTACCACGTAATCCCACAGCGCCAGTCCCACTCTGCTGCCCTTGAAGCGGATCCTGCGCAACCTGTGGTCTAGCGGCACGGGGCCGGGTACGCCTGGTGCTATCAGGGACCTCAACCTCCTCGTCCGAACTTTGAGTCAGACTGCCACTGCTTTCTACAGGTTCATATTCTGACCTGCTAGATTCATCAGATGAGGGTTCCCATTCCTCATCCGACCAGGTCAGAAGCCTGTAGGCCTCTTCAGAAGAATACCCCCGGTTTGACATTTGGGCTACTAAATTAAGGGGTATTCCCTGAGGCTACCCAAGAAAAAAAGCAAGCCTGTCTTACAAAGGGGAGGCTAGCAAAGTACAGGAAGCCGCTGCGGTTGATAAAAAATATCAAAACAGATTTTTTTATCGCCGCAGCGCTTGTGAAGTGATTGTGCAGTGATCAAAAAATATATATTTTTTGTCACTGCGGCGGGGCGGGCGTGGGTGAACGCACGTGTGGGCGACCGATCAGTGACTGCGGTGCGGTGGGCTGGGCGCTAAACGATCACTAAACTACCTAACCAAGGGGCCTAAACTATCCCTAAAACCTAACAGTCAAAACCAGTGAAAAAAAAAGTTTACACTGATCACTTTTTTCCCTTTCACTAGTGATTGACAGGGGCAAGAAGGGGTGATCAAGCGGTTTATTGGGGCGCAGGGGGGTGATCTGGGGCTATGTGTGGTGTTTGGTGCTACTCACTGTGAAGTAAAAATCGCCAGCCTGCCAGCCACGATCATTGGCTGGCAGGCTGGTGACGAAATTGTGCTTGTTCATTTGCCGGCCCGCGATGCGCATGCGCGGGCCGGCTCAGTCCGAAATCTCGCGTCTCGCGAGATGACACACGGATGCGTCCAGGAGGAATCAATCGACTGCCTCCCGGACGCATCCGTGCGTTACATGGTCCGGAGGTGGTTAAGAATGTTTCAAACTGTTGTTTTGGCCACGCCTAATGTTTTTTACCATCTCTCTGATGGGTTTGTTTAGTTTTTTTCAGCCTAATGATGACTTGCTTAACTGATAGTGACAGCTCATTTCAAATCCATTGTGGTGGTGTATAGAGCCATGAATGCTAGTGTATTTAGGGACCTGACTGTATGTCAATGTCACACTTATATTATTCACTATTGCTGTCATTGTGTTCAAGAGCTTATGGAGGGGGAGAGAAAAAAATAATCAAAAATTAAGGTCTCATGCACACGACCGTTGTGTGCATCCGCGGCCGTTGTGCCGTTTTCCGTGATTTTCTGCGGACCCATTGACTTTCAATGGGTCCGTTGAAATCTCGGAAAATGCACCGTTTGGCATCTGTGGCCGTGTTCCGTGTTTTGCTTCCGTCAAAAAAATAGGACATGTCCTATTTTTTTGACGGACCACGATTTGCGGATCCATTCAAGTCAACGGGACCTTGAAAAAACGCGGATGCACATTTAAAGCCTTCCGTATGTCATCCATGATCCGCGTCCGCGTCCGTTTTTTTGGCGGATCTGTTGCCTGGTAACCTGTCTCCAAATCCTTTTGGCAATAAAAAAAAACAAAAAAAAACAGGAAGTTAAAACTACCAGATTGGCGAGCCTTGTTTCTGAGGTAATTTGCCAGACACTTTTTTTGGCCCTGTCAGATATTAGAAAAATCTCTAGTTCCAGTCACAATGCCTAAATGGAATGTAGAGAAACTTATCACTCTGGTCCATGAAAGGCCAGAGCTGTGGGACACACGGTCACCTGCGTATCTTGACCGTGTCAGGAAAGAAGTTTCGTGGGAGAAAGTGGCACGTCGGATAAAGCCACGGGAATGGGATAAAGCGGATCACCGAGGTCGTGCAGAACTAGGTACATGCAAGCAATGTCGTTTTGATGGTGCAGTCTTTGTGTAGTCTCTTATGAAATAGAAACAAACTTATGTGTGTTCTGAATTCTGTTCCTTTGTAGGCCTGCCTTAATTGTGTATTGTAGGGATGCTCAACATGTGGCCTTCCAGCTGTTGTTAAACAGCAACTCCCACCATACCTAGCTATAGCTGTCAGCCTGCTGGGAGTTGTCATTTCGCAGCAGCTGAAGTGATGCACGTTGAGCATCCCTGCTCTAGTGGTATGTACATGTAGGTGCCTAGCTATAGGGGAAGCAGATGACGCAGCTGCTTTTGGACCCTGACCCTGAAGTGGCCCATCCTGGAGGTGGTTGAGGAGGATGCTGAGGAGCAAAATACTTTGTCAGGGTCCCCGCAACAGTTTTTGCACATTGAGATATACAGTTACAGTATACACAGTGTGTGTAAAAATGCAGAAACTGTGGCCGAATATCAGAGTGCTTTTTAATAGCCTCTGGACCGGAGGCGGCGGTAAATGATGGATTTTTAAAATTCTTCAATTATCCTTTGTGATTGTGGCCAGTCATTTTTATAAACTCCACTGTGGCTATGTTTCCTTCGATTTCAATGAACTTTATTCAACGCCACAGCATGTTTTAAAGCCTGTTCAGACCTTACCTACTGCCCATATTAGAAATGTGTACTGTTCTTTTTTTTTTTTATCAAAGTTTTGGACACATCTGCCCTGTTGTAATAGATCATTTCAACACTGCCTACATCCAATATTCTAAAGTAGTGTATTTTGAAGCCAATTTTAAAATACTTTAGTCCGACAAGTAATTTACAAGAATTATTGCCTTCGCTACACTGGCTGACTGCACTATGTCCGGCCCCTTTTTTGATTATTAGTTTTGAAAAATAATAATATATATTGAAATTTGTTTAGTTTAAGAATGAAAACATATTTAATGGAAGCAAATGTTGTATAACTCTGGTTGCCTGTTTTCTCAGTAAAAAACATCAAAGTACGATGGAACATCTGCAGGGACCAGTTCCTCAGAGAGCTGAACGACAAGGGTCGCAGTGGAGAAGGCTCCTCTAGTAAACGACCCTACATGTACACGGAGCAACTAAGTTTTCTTCGGCCAGTGATGGAGTTGAGGCCGTAAGGATACTTTAATTTAAAATCTATGTATTGAACGGTATATATGTCAATGCAAAAAATGTGAATATATTTTGTAGACCTTTAATCAAAGTGTGTTATGGTAGATATGAGGTTGCTGTAGTATATCAGACTAGTTGGTGGTGCTTTCAGACAGGATGCCACAAACTCCCAATGTTAGCGCAAATTTTTGGTGTCAAAAATACCCCTCACCTTGATTGAAACCCCTTTTTGGACAGAAATTTAAGAGTGATGCATCCACTTTGTAGAAAGTGGAAAGGCTGAACTTTATCAAATGTTTTTAGTCAGTGAATCAAATGTGTCCATATAGATGGTATATGCAGCCATTGAATTTGCTGGACCACATCTATCTGCTGGAAGTTGCACCTATATTTCAAACGTGGCCATTGCTCTTGGGCAACATGCCTCTTTGTTTGCCTATGTCGATGGCCAAAAAAGCTGGGTACATGTTCACCCAAAAGCGTCTCACCCATATAAATGAATGAGGGCATGGGTCGTGCATGTGCGCCACCCTCCCATTCACTTACATGGTAGAGGCGGGGATTACTGCATGGTGGTTGACGTAGACTGGATAATATGTGTTTCACCAGCAAGACCACACCGGGCTCTGTCCACCATCAATAGTTGGACGTTTGAGCTATGGAACACACACTAACCAGATAATGCTCCCAAATTACAGAAATTTTCTGATTGGTTTAAATCAAATGTTGGCAAACCAGTTTTCAATTTAATTTAGTGCAATTGAAGATGCTCTATAGATGTTCTTATGGCAAAATTCAAATGCTTTTTAAATTCACTAACGGTACGGAATAACTCATTAACCTATGCTGTATGTGTTTGGCCGACCATTCATTTTAAAAAATTAAAAAAATTAAAAAGCCAAAAGTATCACCATTGGTAGGTAATTTCAGATTCCCTTTGTAACTCAAAACAGGGTTGCTCTTCCAGCATTGTTGGAGTTTTTCAAACAATCAATGTCCCTTCAAGCCCTTGTTGAGGCAGAGCACATGACGTCATGCATAACCATACTCCGTCACTTAGGCAGCGTGATAAACTCAAACTCCAAGCATGTCTGGATTTGTTTTAGCTACTAGGGCATGCTTGGAGTTACATTTGTGGGCAAAATGGAGGAGCATTGTTTGAGTCAGCCAGACATACAAGTTTCTAAAAAGGCTAACAAACAGCACCACCATATTAATATTCCAAATTTTAAAACTTTGGACACACAGTGTTGCTGAAAAGTTCATCATTAGTTCTTTATTTTCATAATTCCTTTGGGAGAAGTTTTTATCATTTTCGATTCAGTCACCTTTCTGAATATATGTATCCTGACCCTATATGCAGTAGGCATGTATATTTGGAATATTTTCCAATGTATTCTGTATGTGGGTTTTTCGTAATATCGTATATTTTTTATTATTAATATAAAAAATTAAATATTAAAAATTAATATATCTACAGAAATGTGGACAATCTAGAGGACAGCGAAGATTCGGAATTGGGTGCATCCGAAACGCCACCAGTATTTCCGCCAGAAACCAGCCCTCCAGAAACTGCAGCGGTGGAGCCTACAGAGCCAGCCATGGCCCCAAGTGGTGGGGACCCGGAAATGCCCCAAACTTCACAGCAGCAGCCCAGGAGACGGAGGAATGTTCGTCAGCCTGCCTCTGAGCAAGTTAGGCTGCTTTCACACTAGCGTTCGGGTTTCCGTTCGTGAGCTCCGTTTGAAGGAGCTCACGAGCGGACCCGAACGCAGCCGTCCAGCCCTGATGCAGTCTGAATGGAGGCGGATCCGCTCAGACTGCATCAGTCTGGCGGCGTTCAGCCTCCGCTCCGCTCGCCTCCGCACGGACAGGCGGACAGCTGAACGCTGCTTGCAGCGTTCGGGTGTCCGCCTGGCCGTGCGGAGGCGTGCGGATCCGTCCAGACTTACAATGTAAGTCAATGGGGACGGATCCGTTTGAAGATGCCACAATGTGGCTCAATCTTCAAGCGGATCCGTCCCCCATTGACTTTACATTGAAAGCACTCAGCCCTAGTATACGGAGCCTGGAATGTTCGTCAGCCTCCTCTGAGCAAGTTAATCGTGAAATGATCGATGCCCGAGTAATCGAGTTTCTTGCTCAGAGGCAGACTGATGGCCAAGAGGAATCTATGTTAAGGGGCCTTGCACCACTTATGAAGCATGTTCCCACACCAAACCATCACCATTGTGTAGCAGCCTTGGCACTGGTTTTGAAAATGTACACACTCCCATACCAGGGAGACATACTGTATGATCTCAACCAGATGCTAAACAAATATACGATGGCTTCAAGTCATCAGCCTACCAGGTTTGCACAGGCTGCACATGCAAGCCATGGTCCACCCTCTTCCGGACCTTCTTTACATGGTTCACAGGAGCGTAACCCTCCCCTTGCCCAGTCCATGCCTGTGGACATGTTTTCAACAGGTGCACCACAAGCGCAACAGGTACGGCCAGGATCTAGTTTTGTCCCTGGCTCTTTCACAAGAGACATGTTTGATTTATAATTTGTATTGGTTTTGTTATACAGTTAATCTTATACCTTTTAAAAGGAATTGGAATACTCTTCCAGACAAAGTTATTTATGTAAAGATAATTTATTGGTTTCAAGAAAAACTAAAAAAAAAAAAAAAGGCTGTTGTGATTTTTATTGAACAACACATTTAAAAACTTCAACAACTTGTGGAAACACATATAAACAATAAAATTACCAAATAAATACACTTTATTAGGCACCATAAGTAGCACATAAAAAACTTTTAAAGAGGTATTAGATTTAAAGAGGTATGGTATTTCACCATTCCTTGATTTCAGATGGTCCGCAAAAAAAACGGACACGGAGACACACGGAAGCACAATGGAAGCAAAAACGGACACGGATCACGGAACAACGGAACCCCGTTTTGCGGATCGTGAAAAAATACTGTCGTGTGCATGAGGCCTAACAGAAAGAGATAACATGTTATTCTAGATATTCCGAGTCCTAGGAGACTAGAGGGTGTTTACTGGGCAAACTGAATCCCAAACTTTATACTTTAAAATAATTCAATAGTCATTTTTTTATTTTTTTTTTAAGATTATCTTGAAAAAAGTATGACTTCCTACAAGAATTAGCAGCAAATTATTTGCAATATTATTTTCAATACTTTCGGGATATACAGCAAATTCTTATGTATACAAGTCAAATGTCCCATTTCTTTCCTACCAGAGATACATTTCCTTTGTTGAGTCTGAATTCACGCAAGTCCCACTTTTACTGAATATAGATTTTATCAGCTGTCCAGTAGAAATACAGATGGAAATTATGGAGAGAAAGAAGGTTTAGCATTACATAATTATTTGGATTAGTATACATTCTGTGGAATCTTATCTGCAGATCCAGTATAATAGGCCATGACATTGATGGATGAGGTTGTTCACTGACACCACTGAGTGACGCTGAGTAATGTAGCACATCTAACACCTGCTCCCTCAGGAATGGGCCCTATCTGGAGTACTGATTCTCAAGGAGAAAAGTCCAGACTGGAGGTCACTTATGTGCAACTGACATAAAAAATATCTTGTATACAAAAATGCATTAGACACTGTTGATGTACCTCGAATGTATGTGAATGGAGTTTTTTGAAAAAATTTATTTTCAAAATCGCGTTAACAAATGTCTATTTCCTGGCTGCAGAGAGTCTTTATAGTGGTGTAGAACACTGTGTCTTGCATTAACACGCATAGGGAGTCTGCTGTGGTAGTGAAGTAATACTGTGAGTCAGTATTACATGCAGATGACAGGTGTCGCTCTTAGAATCACTGCACACTTCACTTATTTAGGCAGGTACGGGGCCAAAACTGACCAAATAACCAAGTATGAACTCAGCCTTACAGGTCGATGTTAGTGTCAAGAAAAAGCACACTCCTTTTACACCGTCGTCAGTTGATTCCACTTAGATGTCTACAGAACCTGTTCTATTAAACCCTTATACAATTAGAGCCCCCCATGACAGAGTGAAGAGGGTGTGAGCAGTAAGTTTGTGTTGATGTCACTGAATATTTTGCCCTTCCTCTTGATCAGTCAGAACAATAACCCCCAAAAAATGGATCCTGTCTGTGGAGCAAATGAGGTGCAGAACAGCGTGACACCGCCATGCAATGCACATGTGGTATGCTGAAGGGGCACTGTGAATTGTCCCTACAGTGGAGGATGAGGATGCAGAGGCAGGCAGACATTGTCGCAGGACCAACGGCATTAGAAGGTAGAGGCAGAAGTGGCGTCACCTGGCCAAGTTGCTGGTGTGGCTGTGCAGGAACCACATTCACCCAGTGGGCCGTAAAGGACATTTATTGTCCCTGACCATAGTTACAGCTCCACACGTCGGCGCACCAGGCTCAAGGACTGGCCCACCTTCTGTTCTACATGTGTGTGCATGGCTGGTACTGCCTTTTTGGCAAAGAAATGACGGCTTGGGACTCTCCACCTTGGCTCAGCACAAGCCATCAGTTCTCTGAAAGGTTCAGAGTCCACCACTTTGAAAGGGAGGGACTGCAGCACCAGCAACTTGGTCAGGAGTACGTTCAGATTCCCTTCGTTTGTTCGCCTTGTCTGGCGGTGTCTGCTTGCTGCCTCGCTCGCAGACGAGGTTTTGGTTTCCGCTGCTTCCTTCCGCCCCCCTCCTTGGATCTTCGGTGTCAACTGGGACCTGGTTACAGGTTTGAAGTTTGAAGTATTAAATATATGTTGCTACGTGTCCTCCTCTGCCTCCATGTTTGACCCCTCCTCCCCCATGCCCTGTGTAATAGTTTTCTCGATCTTCCCCCCGTCTATTAAATATTGGGAATATGGGACAGAAGGTTAAAATGTCTCAACTCTACAAAGTGTTACTTAAAACATGATTTAATAATACACGTTCTCCGGGACAAAAGGCTTGGCAAATTGATTGTCCGGGAATTTCCCTTGAAGATTGGGATAATATATTGGTGAATTTAAGTTTAGTTTCTTATAATTTTAATCATGTTTTGGTTCAATTTAATATTTTGCACCAAATCTATATCAGACCTTTATGGCTTAATAAATGTGGTTTAAGGGATACTTCTAAATGTCCATGGTGTGATTTATCTGGGGCGGATCACTTGCATATGTTTTTGTCATGTATAGAGTTGAAACAATATTGGGGGCAATTTATAATTTTATTATCCAGGGATTGAAAGTTGAGATTCCGTTTACTTTTGATTGCTAGGGTTGGTTTTCTTGAAAAACTCCAAGTATTACTTCATGGGTTAACCTGATTAATAAGAATAAGAGATATGAAAACATTTTATATAAGCAGATAAATACTGAGGTAAAATGGACTAAAATTTGAGGAGAATAGAAGTTTTAAGGTTTTCCTGCTTATACTCCATCATTACCCCCCTTATTTTTTTTTATTTTTTTTTTTGGGGGGGGGGGATGCATCACAAGGGAGAGGGTTGGTTAGGTATGAACAGGGGGTATGGTTTATTAGGGTAAAAATAATATAATTATGTTTTGTTTTTGGTGAATTGTATTGTTTGAATTTTTAATAAAAAAATAAAAAATAAAAAGAGGAGTAGCATATCACACATTGAGTGAAAGGAGCAAGATTCCTCAGCCGTGCAGAATATTTCAGGAGAGGAGTGTGCTGACCTTGTTGAAGATTGTGGACTAAGAGTTACAAGATGGAAAGAGCAGGGTCCCCAGCAGCACATAATATTTCAGCAGTGTGTCAGTTGTGTTGGAAAGGACAGACAGGATTACTGGTTCTCAAACAGCCTAGAATCAACGTTGAAAAATATATGGCATGTGTGAGGACGCCATCACAATAGGACGGGTACGCCATCCAGGGCAGATTGTATATGTGGGCAACATACAGAATATAATGTATTCCAGGAGGTGCTGGAGAAGGAGTTGGGGAGAATTCAAAAAGATAGTAAGGACGTCAGAAGTCCTAAAAATCTTACCCACTCTCAAATCCAGGCCCTCCAGGAGTTACACCAGTGCGACAAAATCATCATTAAAATGGCAGATAAGGGGGGGGGGGGCGGTGGTCATCATGGATAAGGAGGCATATGGCAACCAGATGCGGGATATGCTGGCGGACGCATCCACGTACAGGAAATTACCACGAGACCCATTAAGGGAATACAAAGATGGCTATATGTCATTAATACAAAAAGGTAGAGATATGGGTATATTTAATGAAACAGAATACAGATACCTGTGCGTGGATGCGCCTGTCACCCCTATTTTGCATGCTTTGCCCAAGATCCATAAGGGTGTCCATCCACCCCCCCCCCCCGCCCCATAGTCTCTGGTATGGGGTCCCTCACTGAGCGCCTGGGTAGTTGGCTGGACAATATTCTCCAGCCACTAGTCAGGCGCACACCGGGGTTCCTCAAGGATACAGGGGACGTCCTGCGAGCCATGTTCAGTTTTAAATGGGACATTAATTTTAAATGGATTGCGGCAGACGTCATTGCTCTGTATCCTTCTATCCCCCATGGGGTTGCCCTGCTGGCCATGGAGTATCATCTCCATAGGCACAGGGGATTTAGTTCCAGCTATATAGATTATGCTTGTGAAGTCACTGCTCATCTACTGACTCACAATTATTTTATGTTCGACGATGTGCATTACCTGCAGACCCGTGGAGTGTTAATGGGGGCTAAATTCTCGCCTTCACTGGCGAATTTGACCATGGCCTACTGGGAAGAGAAATACATTTACAGTCTGGACAATCCATTTGGGCCTGGAATGGTCTGGTACGGAAGATACATCGATGACCTGCTCATGGTTTGGGCGGGCGATGTGTCTGCCGTCCCGGACCTCCAGGCCTACCTTAATGACAATGATTACAACCTGCGTTTTACGTGTACTGTGAATGAATCCCATATTAATTTTCTCGACTTGACACTCCACGGAAGTCCAGGGGAGGTGGTGCACACCAGAACTTATCGAAAAGATATAGCTGGAAACTCAATCCTGAATGCTAGAAGTCATCACCCCTTACACACCATCAGGGCAATTCCCGTGGGGGAGTATATTCGGACTGCAAGGAATTGTAGTTCACCAGAGTTACTAGTAGAGGAATTCAGCAGGGTAGACAAAAGACTCAAGGCCAGAAATTATCCTGACTGGATGTTAGAACAGTGGCGTCTCTAGCTTTCAAATTTTGGGGGGGCACACTGGGGGCCAGGACAAAAGTAGGGGGGGGCAGCTATAACAACGATACATTTACACAAGTACGCTTAGAAATGCTGCGATACTTTACCCAATACCTAAAACCGCAACAGGGAAGAAAAGTCCTGCTGTCTGTGGTTTAAAAAAATAAATAAAATCACTCAGATTTCAACATGTCCTAGCTGCCTGTGGATGACACTTTTATAGAGAGGGGGATTTGTGGATGACACTGCTATGGGGGGGAGATCTGTGGATGCCACATACCGTATATACCATCTTATGCTATATGTGTCATCCACAGATCCACCCCATGACAGTGTCATCCCCATTTCCCCCTCTATAAGGGCTGTTTCACACGAGCGGATGCCGTGCGTGGCATCCGCTCCGTGAAAGAGTGCCAAGACCCGATGCAGACTACAGAGGCACGGAGCATTAACATGACTGATAATGCTCCGTGCCTCTCTGTGACCTCTTTACTACGAAATCACAGTGACAACTGTGATTTCGTAGTAAAGAGGTCACAGAGAGGCACGGAGCATTATCAGTCATGTTAATGCTCCGTGCCTCTGTAGTCTGCATCAGGTCTTGGCACTCTTTCACGGAGCGGATGCCACGCACGGCATCCGCTCGTGTGAAACAGCCTTAACAGTGTATACTGTATATTGTGGGGCACAGTGTAGAGGTATACTGTATATTGTGGGGCACAGTGTAGAGGTATACTGTATATTGTGGGGCACAGTGTAGAGGTATACTGTATATTGTGGGGCACAGTGTAGAGGTATACTGTATATTGTGGGGCACAGTGTAGAGGTATACTGTATATTGTGGGGCACAGTGTAGAGGTATACTGTATATTGTGGGGCACAGTGTAGAGGTATACTGTATATTGTGGGGCACAGTGTAGAGGTATACTGTATATTGTGGGGCACAGTGTAGAGGTATACTGTATATTGTGTGGCATAGTGTAGAGGTATACTGTATATTGTGTGGCACAGTGTAGATGTATACTGTATATTGTGTGGCACAGTGTAGCGGTATACTGTATATTGTGTGGCACAGTGTAGAGGTATACTGTATATTGTGGGGCACAGTGTAGAGGTATACTGTATATTGTGGGGCACAGTGTAGAGGTATACTGTATATTGTGGGGCACAGTGTAGAGGTATACTGTATATTGTGGGGCACAGTGTAGAGGTATACTGTATATTGTGGGGCACAGTGTAGAGGTATACTGTATATTGTGGGGCACAGTGTAGAGGTATACTGTATATTGTGTGGCACAGTATAGAGGTATACTGTATATTGTGTGGCACAGTGTAGAGGTATACTGTATATTGTGTGGCACAGTGTAGAGGTATACTGTATATTGTGGGGCACAGTGTAGAGGTATACTGTATATTGTGGGGCACAGTGTAGAGGTATACTGTATATTGTGGGGCACAGTGTAGAGGTATACTGTATATTGTGGGGCACAGTGTAGAGGTATACTGTATATTGTGGGGCACAGTGTAGAGGTATACTGTATATTGTGGGGCACAGTGTAGAGGTATACTGTATATTGTGTGGCACAGTGTAGAGGTATACTGTATATTGTGGGGCACAGTGTAGAGGTATACTGTATATTGTGTGGCACAGTGTAGCGGTATACTGTATATTGTGTGGCACAGTATAGAGGTATACTGTATATTGTGTGGCATAGTGTAGAGGTATACTGTATATTGTGTGGCACAGTGTAGATGTATACTGTATATTGTGTGGCACAGTGTAGCGGTATACTGTATATTGTGTGGCACAGTGTAGAGGTATACTGTATATTGTGTGGCACAGTGTAGCGGTATACTGTATATTGTGTGGCACAGTGTAGAGGTATACTGTATATTGTGTGGCACAGTGTAGCGGTATACTGTATATTGTGTGGCACAGTGTAGAGGTATACTGTATATCGTGGGGCACAGTGTAGCGGTATACTGTATATTGTGGGGCACAGTGTAGAGGTATACTGTATATTGTGGGGCACAGTGTAGAGGTATACTGTATATTGTGGGGCACAGTGTAGCGGTATACTGTATATTGTGGGGCACAGTGTAGAGGTATACTGTATATTGTGGGGCACAGTGTAGAGGTATACTGTATATTGTGTGGCACAGTGTAGGATATATGTGTATAATATAAACATATTTCACATGAACACTTACAGTTACTTGGCTTGGCCCTTGGGGATCTCGGACGCCACTTCCACACTTTGGCCAGGGGCTCGGCGGAGCTGATGTTGTGCTTTATCCTAATGAGAAAGATTTCATAATAAGGATTTGGAGAAGGGGCAGAGGGATAGCAGAGCAGGGAGAGGCTGGTGCTGCTACTAGGGGGTCATACCATGGGGGAGTAATAAAGCCCACCATAATGTCCCCCCAGTAGAAATAATTCTCCTTATAATGTGACATTGCAAAAAATACCCCCTTGTAATGCCCCCAATTGAGCTAATGTGCCCCCATAATTTGCAAGTATAAAATTCCCCTTCTTAGTCCCCCCCGTAGATGACTCCATAGTACTCCTCTCCCCCTTCCCCATAGTACCCACCATGTGTCCCAGTATAAAATGCTACTGTACAGAGCCCCCCATATAAAATACCCCTTCTTTGTGGCCTCAGTAGATGCCCCTATAGTGCCCACCAATAACGTGCCAGTAACAAGAGCCCCCCCAATGTTCTAGTAACAAGAGCCCCCCATCATGTGCCAGTAATAAGCCCCCCATCATGTGCCAATAATAAGCCCCCCATCATGTGCCAGTAATAAGCCCCCATCATGTGCCAGTAATAAGCCTCCCATCATGTGCCAGTAATAAGCCCCCCATCATGTGCCAGTAATAAGCCCCCCATCATGTGCCAGTAATTAGCCCCCCATCATGTGCCAGTAATTAGCCCCCCAAATTGTGCCAATAATGAGCCCCCCAAATTGTGCCAGTAATGAGCCCCCCAAAATTGTGCCAGTAATGAGCCCCCCAAATTGTGCCTGTAACAAGAGCCCCCCAAATTGTGCCTGTAACAAGAGCCCCCCTTATTGTGCCTGTAACAAGAGCCCCCCATATTGTGCCTGTAACAATATTGTTAAAAAACCACACACAAAAAAAAAACAAAAAAAAACGTATACTTACCTCCATGTCAGCGATGCGATGCAGCCTCTTCCGGTCTGTGTCCCGCTCTATATGGCTCAGGCGGCGCGATGACTTCATCGCGCTGCCTGTGCCGGCCTCTGATAGGCTGCCGGCCTAGTGCCTGCAGCCTATCAGAGGAAGGGGAAGGGACACACCTCTCCCTCCCCTGCACCTCCGCTGGCACAGGGAGATGAGCGCAATGGAAGCGCTCATCTCCCTGTGCCCAGCCCGGCTGCAGCAGTGCGGCGGCGGCTCACTTGGGAGGGGGGCATTTTAGTTGGGGGGGCACATGGGGGGGCACAGCCTGATGTAGGGGGGGCCGTGGCCCCCTCTGGCCCCCCCCTGGCGACGCCACTGTGTTAGAAAGAGGCCGAAGCATTGCACTATGTAAAATAGACGGGAAATGCTTTTTGGAAAGGCGAAAAATGACTGTAAAGAATCCAACATGTCTGTGGGGAGTGGGAGGGCACATGGAGACAGGGACCAGGACAACACCCCTACTTTATCTCTGACATATAGTAGGGAATTTAATAAAATCAGCTCTATAATTAAACGATGCCTTCCCATCTTATATGACGATGAGATTCTGGATAATGCTCTAAAATCAGACTGCAGAATTGTCCCTAGGAGGGCCACCACGTTGTCCTGCTCACTGTCTCCATCCCTCTTTACTTCCAACAGAAAGGGAGCCAACATTAAATCTAGTTGGCTTAATTACAGGGGTTTCTCCAGATGTGGGGGTCACCCCTGCAAAAGTTGCAACTATGTGATCCCTTTGCAGTCATTTGATAAGTCTGATCATTCCCTCAGTTTTTCTATTCAAAGCTACATTAATTGTAACACTGAGGGAGTGGTGTACATCATACGGTGCACTGAATGTGATCTGATGTATGTCGGGAGTACGATTCGCAAATTTAAGAACCGACTCCTGGAACATCTTAATTACATCCACAACCCGAATGATTTGAATATCTCAAATGCAGCGAGACACTTTATACAAATGCATGCTCGCCAGGTTAAAACATTCAAAGCCTTTGCAATAGAGAGGGTCTTTGCACCCAGGAGGGGGGGGGGGGGACCATCGCAAAAAACTTCACCTACGAGAAGCCTTCTGGATTTTCAGACTCAACACCAGAGTTCCTAATGGTTTGAATCTGAAAAAAGAACTAATGTATGTGTATCAGTGATTAAAGCAGATGCCAGGACCGGAATGATCATTGTTACTATTGCAGCAATAATCTGCTATTTAATATATACAATCCCTCTAATATGCGGTCCACTGGGGAGTGATGTGATCGCTCTGGTTCTGCAGTCTTCAATTTTCTTGCTGAGCACACATACATATATGTTTCTAGTGTTAATGCTTAGCGCTCTGTTCACATGGTGCGGTTATTTTGCTCTTCATGTATCAGCCTGGGAGGCTAGGATGACGGTTCCCAGGGACGCAATCTAGGCGGAGGTCCCGCACAATGTTTCATACACCAGACATGCAATTAACTAATTCACTATTATCCACTATGTAAATTTAATCATCAAGATCAACTGTTTCCATTTCTTGCAGTAGCATTAACGAAATAAATTGTATACATATGTAATCTTCTGAATCTGCATCCCACGACAACGTATGGTGCCATATTGGTTTTGTTATTCATGTTTTTACAAGGTGTTATATGGAGTATGCTGTTCACACTGTGCAGTTTTTTGTCCTTTCCCTGCATTGGTTTGGAACATGGGATTTGGTTCCATAAGGGTTAATTTAGAGCGAATACTGCCGCACAGTGTGTAACACATCTAATGTGATTAGCAGGTTGTAAGCAGGGTATGACGCATAGTGGGACAACCAATGGAGTTGGTGCCCTATCCCTCAGAATTTTGGAGGGTGGGTCATCATACTCCTTTAAATTGTGGGGTCACACTATGAAGCACCGTTACGACTAAGGGTCCAGCACCCGAAACGCGTCAGCGTTTTATTCCGTGTACCAAGTGGCTGTGTCTGCTGTTTGTATGATTAATAAAAGAAGAAGCTTTTAAGAGGATTTCCATTGTTTCCAAGACCTTTCCTTCTAAATTACTTGCAGCCTGCAGTGGGGACACTCCCCTAAGGTTACTGGAGTCGGGACTATTGTACAACCAGGAAGGTGAGCTGGATAAAGTTTTTTTCAACATACAGAATATAACCGGGAAACAGATTGAAGAATGGGGACAATTCGATCTGATAATTGGTGGTAGTGATGGACGAACATCGGCCGGGATGGTTCCCGATCAAATGTTCGTAAACCACTAGTTCGCGGCAGGCCCCATTCACTTTAATGGCAGGCGAACCTGAAAAATCTTCAGCTCATATTTGCAGCCACCAAATACTTGGTGCACAGAAGTGCACAAATAGTCCCAGAACATGGACAGTGACATACTAGAGGGGGACAAAAATTCCAACAAAAAATATGTATCTTAATCAGGGGTAGAGATGTCCCGAACTATTCGCCGGCGAACAGTTCCCTGCGAACATCGCTTGTTCGCATTCGCCGCGGTGGGCGAACATATGCGATGTTCGGTCCACCCCTATTCGTCATCATTGAGCAAACTTTGACCCTGTATCTCACAGTCAGCAGACACATTCCAGCCAATCAGCAGCATACCCTCCCTCCCAATCAGGTTAACGGTGTAGGAATTACAACAGTTTGCATATGTGCCTCGCACTTGTTAAGGGACCAAAAGTATCGGGACAAAATAATAATCATAAATCAAACTTTCACTTTTTAATAATTGGTTGCAAATCCTTTGCAGTCAATTACAGCCTAAAGTCTGAAATGCATAGACTTCACTAGACGCTGGGTTTCATCCCTGGTGATGCTCTGCCAGGCCTCTACTGCAACTGTCTTCAGTTCCTGCTTGTTCTTGGGGCATTTTCCCTTCAGTTTTGTCTTCAACAAGTAAAATGCATGCTCAATCGGATACAGGTCAGGTGATTGACTTGGCCATTGCATAACATTCCACCTCTTTCCCTTAAAAAACTCTTTGGTTGCTTTTGCAGTATACTTTGGGTCACAGTCCATCTGCACTGTGAATCGCCGTCCAATGAGTTCTGAAGCATTTGTCTGAATATGAGCAGATAATATTGCCCAAAACACTTCAGAATTCATCCTGCTGCTTTGGTCAGCAGTCACATCATCAATAAATACAAGAGAACCAGTTCCATTGGCAGCCATACATGCCCACACCATGACAGTACCACCACCATGCTTCACTGATGAGGTGGTATGCTTAGGATCATGAGCAGTTCCTTTCCTTCTCCATACTCTTCTCTTCCCATCAATCTGGTACAAGTTGATCTTGGTCTCATCTGTCCATAGGATGTTGTTCCAGAACTGTGAAGGCTTTTTTAGATGTTGTTTGGCAAACTCTGATCTGGCCTTTCTGTTTTTGAGGCTCACCAATGGTTTACATCTTGTGGTGAACCCTCTGTATTCACTCTGGCAAAGTCTTCTCTTGATTGTTGACTTTGACACACATACACCTACCTCCTTCTGGAGAGTGTTCTTGATCTTACCAACTGTTGTAAAGGGTGTTTTATTCACTAGGGAAATAATTATTCGGTCATTAACCACAGTTGTTTTCCGTGGTCTTCTGGGTCTTTTAGTTTTGCTGAGCTCACCGGTGCGTTCCTTATTTTTAAGAATGTTCCAAACAGTTGTTTTGGCCCTGCCTAATGTTTTTGCTATCTCTCTAATGGGTTTGTTTTGTTTTTTCAGCCTAATGATGGCTT
The DNA here is from genome assembly GCF_014858855.1 of Bufo gargarizans. NCBI lineage: Eukaryota > Metazoa > Chordata > Amphibia > Anura > Bufonidae > Bufo > Bufo gargarizans. The sequence continues at coordinate 127,256,342 of NC_058088.1, read as the reverse complement.
GCCTCACTGATAGTGACAGCTCTTTGGATCTCATCTTGAGAGTTGACAGCAACAGATTCCAAATGCAAATAGCACACTTGAACTGAACTCTGGACCTTTTATCTGCTCATTGTAATTGGGATAATGAGTTAATAACACACACCCGGCCATGGAACTGCTGAAAAGCCAATTGTCCCATTACTTTTGGCCCCTTAACAAGTGGGAGGCACATATGCAAACTGTTGTAATTCCTACACCGTTCACCTGATTTGGATGCCCCCAAATTAAAGCTGACAGTCTGCAGTTAAAGCACATCTTGTTTGTTTCATTTCAAATCCACTGTGGTGGTGTATAGAGCTAAAAATGTTAGAATTATGTCAATGTCCCGATATTTAGGGACCTGACTGTAGGTGCTAGTTCCACCTGTGGGACCTGCATCTATCTCTAGAACAAGGATCCTAAAGTGAACAAGAGCAAACTGTGCATGCCATGCATGCTCTTAACATTACTTCTATGGGAGGTCTGAGAATAGCCAATCATGCTTGGCTGTTTTCTTAGGGGCTCCCAGAGGTGGGATCCGCACCTGTCTGACACTGGTGGCATATCCTAGCGTCTAATGCAAAACAACCCCTTTAATTAAATAAATTATGTTGCTCAGATTGTGCCCGATGCATTGTTCTGCACCACAGTTATTAAAATATTATACTGGACCAGATTTTGTTAACTTTTTCAAAGCTAATTAAATAAATAAATTCTGTTGCTCAGCAGCCTAAAGTATTACTCTGTGTCAGTTATACAGCAATTATACTGGACTCTGTCCAATACAGTGCACTTTTGTTGGATGGAGTATGTGACTAGAAATGGCTGGGCCCCATAGCAAATTTGTGAATGCCCTCCCAGCAGCCCAAGGGTCACCATCTCTCCCCCTTTCCATCTCTGCCTCCCCCAGCACGAAAGTCATAATCTCTGCTCAGCTTTTATTATTATCAATACGGGAAACTCAGGTAATTATAACATCGGGCGGTAATGCCAACCGCCGGTCTCCTGGTGGGCAAGTACGCCAACAACTCCAACCAAACTCCACAGTCTCATATGCCACCACGGAGGAGGCCTGTCACCTCAAACAGAACTCCGACCACCACCCAGCAAAAACATAGATTGCTCAATACCATCTTGCAGGCCGGAAAGAAATATGTCAATCCCGATGTCCGTCAGGTGGACCCCATCTGGTCTCATCAGGGACCTATTGTCCCCTTCTAATTGCCGGTGGCGTACCACAATCCCACCTTGGGACCTCACAAAACGAGATATGCAAGAGTTGACCGTCCTGCATTTTTCAATGGCTTCCGCCACCCTGGCCCCGTGTCAAACCACCAGAGGTATTATTGCCCACACTGCTTCCGTAGCGGCGTCAATTCGAAAGTAGTTTGTACCGAACTCCTTCGGCTCCACCCCCACCCGTGCCAAACAAGAGCGAAAGACAGCAGTAAACTGAAATTTCGTCGGGGGGACCCGTCCTGGTTTGAAAAGAAACGGACTCCCCCCGGACAAATAGCCATGTATCCGGAAATCAGGCGAACTGGACAAACCGACCTCGCTACCCGGTGTAGAGGAATCCAAGCCCCATTGCCCCACTGATCCGTCTTAGACCTGTGGACTAAAACCCGGATCTAATTATTGGCAACAACAACATCCTGAAACAATAATCCTCCAGACCGACGACTGAATGGGGGAAGCAACTCGCCAACCCGAAGAGCGGCGAAAAAAGGCCAAACTGAAACAGGCAAGAAACAGTACAGCCTCAAAAGGGGAGACACACACATGAACAAGCATCCACTAATTTGCTTAACAGGCTGAACGAGACAGGCCTGCGAGAGTCCCTGGAGACATGCTCTTTCCTCGAACCACTTAAGGCCTGGCGCAAAATGAAATGCTTCGTCACAACTGGAAGTGGAAAGTCACCCCGGACAACCTGCGTTGCACTATAGGAGCAGACACACCCTGGGATCGCAACCTAAGCAGTTACCTCTAACCGCAGATCCTCGTGAGAGGCCACGTTCCTCAGACCCACCCCCGACAGCCAATCTGCCCATGCCTTACCGTGAGCTTGCCAGGTATACGGGACTACAGATAAGCTGACGAGAGACATTAGTTGCTGGCCGCCAACCACCACAGGTGAGGCGGGCATTCCTCCCCGGACTGATCTGCTTCTGGATGCAATTCCTGAAAAACCTGTTATCCACACCTGGAACGTGTCGAGCCCTGAAATGTATGTTATGTTCAAGGCAATGCAAAACCAGATGACGTACTAGGGAAAGAACCGGCAAAGACGATGATGACAAGCTATTTATGCCCCCATATTGTCTGACCAGAAACAAATGTGGCGGTTAGCGAGAATGGAGCCCCAAATCTCAACCGCCACTATGATATGAAAAAGTTCAAGAAAAGTCAAATTCCTGCACAAACCCGTGGGATGCCAAAATTCAGGCCAGGGGGATGCACACCATTTGTTGCCCAGGGCAACACCAAAACCACATAAACCAGATGTATCCAAAAATAGGGACAGAACCGCATTTGCAACCTCCTTGGACATAAAAAATGTATGCCCATTGTATGTGTTGAGAAAGGTCCTCCAAACAACTAAGTCAGCTTTTAGGGACCTAGTGAGCTGGATGCGGTGGTGTGGGGACTTGGCACCACGGGTGGCCAAAGACATCCGCCTGGAAAAAACCCGCCCCATGGGCATGACCCTACAGACGAAACAGAACAAACCCAAAAGCAATTGCAATTGCCTAAGGGTAACCTTACGAACCGTCAAGAAACCATCAACTAACTCAAGCAGCTTACGTATTTTATCTACTGGGAGACGATACCATGTCGACAGAATCTCGATACCCAGAAATGAAAGCCGCGTAATCGGACTCCGTCTTCTCGGCTGAGATAGGAACACCGAACTGGGCCACCACCAACAGGAATGTGTTCAGAAGAGAAATACACCCGTCACCTGTACCTGGGGAAACAAACAAAAAATCATCCAGGTAATGTATCACCAATTATGAACCAGACTCATACCGGACCACCCATTCCAAAAAACAACCGAACATTTCAAAATAGCGGCAAGAAATGGAGCATTCCATGGGAAGGCATGTGTCATAGTAGAACTGGCCCTCAAATTAACAACCCAGAAGGTGAAAAGTCGGGATGAACAGGGAGGAGTCTAAAGGCCAACTCTATGTCCGATTTAGCGAGGAGGGCACCCTTACCCACAGTCCTAACCAACGTGACTGCCCTGTCAAAGGATACATAGGACACAGAGGCATCTGCGGGGAGAATGGCATCATTGACTGACGCACCCTTAGGGTGTGATAGGTGATGAATAAGGCAAATTTTCCGGGCTCCTTCTTGGGGACTGCCCCCAGAGGCGAAACCCTGATATTGGAAAAAGGGATGGATGGAAATGGACCTTTCATTTTGCCTAACGACACTTCCTTACCTAACTTCTCCCTTAGGACCTCCGGGAGGTCTCTGGCGGACCTGAGATTCTCAGAAAGCATGGGAAACCTACACAGAACAAACGGAATAAAAAACCTAAATGTAAAACCAGAGCCAAGCTGAGCTGCAGTCGCCTTATTGGGGCACTTTACGAGCCATGGTTACATTTCTATTACGTTTACCTGAGTCCTTGGGGGCACTTGCAGTGGGCTGCTTGGTGAATTAAATGGGGGGTGAGGACATCTGTTTGCCGCGTGGGAGCCCCCACAAGCCGAGCACTCATGCTTGTATTTACATAAGCCTGCATACTTGCAATGCCCCTTGTTGAATAACCAACACGCTCCAGGGCGGCGAACGGCCACTGGTCCCTGTGAAAATGCTCTGGGACCAGTGGCCGCTTGGTGAAAGAGAGGCTGGCGTTGAGACATCATGAGTAGAGATGTCCCGAACTATTCGCCAGCGAATAGCTCCCGGCCAACATAGCTTGTTCGTGTCCGCCGGGGCGGGCAAACATATGCGATGTTTGGTCCACCCCCTATACGTCATCATTGAGAAAATTTTGACCCTGTACCTCACAGTCAGCAGACACATTCCAGCCAATCAGCATACCCTCCCTCCCAGACCCTCCCACCTCCTATCAAATAGCAAGGACAACCATTATGGAACTCAGACCTAAGTTGCAATCACAATGCGATTAATACAGGTTATATTAATCACATTGCGAATTCAACTTAGAGCTGGGTTCCTAATGGTTGTATTGCTAGAATATAACGAAGATTGAGAATATAGTGCTATATTCGTTATATTTGTCAATTCTAGCAATACAACCATTAGGAACTCAGATCTAAGTTGTAATCGCAATGCGATTAATGCAGGTTATATTAATCGCTTTGCGAATTCAACTTACCACACTCTGCGTCAACTACGCAATTTTCCATGGGAGTTTTGCCATGGATCCCCCTCCGGCATGCCACAGTCCAGGTGTTAGTCCCCTTGAAACAACTTTTCCATCACTATTGTGGCCAGAAAGAGTCCCTGTGGGTTTTAAAATTCGCCTGCCTATTAAAGTCTATGGTGGTTCGCCCGTTCGCGAACATTTGTGGAAATTCGCATTCGCTGTTAGCGAACGGAAAATGTTATGTTTGCGACATCACTAATCATGAGGCGAAGCCAAACATCGGACGCTTTGACCCCTCACCCAATATCCGGGTGCAACGCCAAACGTCGGCGGAATTCTTCATCATACCGCCAACAAGCGCTACCACCATGGGCCTTGTTGGTACTGTATATCGTGTCCTGGTAGACGAAAAGCTCAGAGGAACGCTCGGGGTGTTTCTGACCCATGATGCATCCCAGAACCAGAAAAGCCTGCAACCAATTATTCATGGTCTTGGCTACCTTGGGCCTACATTCATAAGGTTTGTCAGATACCCGCCTTTCCCTGTCTATGGTGTGCTGGTACACCGATACCAGGTTAGCCCAAATCTTGTCCCTAACTGACTCATCCACATGGCATCCCAGAGGACTAACGCCACAGAAAAAAGGAGTCCTTATGGACACCAGCTAAAATCGTCACTAGCTTCTGCGAAGGAGGGAGAGAGGGTTGGTAAGATTGAGGCATCTTTTGCAACAGAGACTTCAATAATGTGCCTCTATATTTGTCCCAACCCCTCCCGCCCCCCCGTGCCCCAGTATACTGGTACTCACCGATTGTGGAAGACTCCGCTGCTGCTGAAGGACTGTGTACCGGAGGACATCCTGGTGTACAGCAGCGGCAACCAGGCTGGGAGCCCTGGAAGCATGAGAAGGCACCTACCTCTTAGGTTTTGATCTTGATGTTCCGGCAGACTCCCCTAATGCGCTCGTCGATCCATCCGAAGACGGGGAGCGCCATCTAGAGGATCTGGATCACCTGCTGCTCCCAGAAGCCCTGAAATGGCGTCAGGACTAATGCGCTCGTCAATCCATCTGAAGACGGGGAGCGCCATCTAGAGGATCTGGATCACCTGCTGCTCCCTGAAGCCCTGGAATGGCGTCAGGACTGGCGCTGGTGAGAACCACCGATTGTGGAAGACTCTGCTGCTGCTGAAGGACTGTGTACCGGAGGACATCCTGGTGTACAGCAGCGGCAACCAGGCTGGGAGCCCTGGAAGCATGAGAAGGCACCTGCCTCTTAGGTTTTGATCTTGATCTGGCAGACTCCCCTAATGCGCTCGTCGATCCATCCGAAGACGGGGAGCGCCATCTAGAGCATCTGGATCGCCTGCTACTCCCAGAAGCCCTGGAATGGCGTCAGGACTGGCGCTGGTGAGAACCGCGGCAGTTATGTCTCCTATCCCCCTGCGACGAAGATAGCCAATAGCTCCCTACGCCTGTGCGATCTGTGATAGGACATTAGTGGAGGAAAAGACAATGGTGCAGCCATAGCGGGGAGAGCAAATTGCGGGTCAGCTAACTGTACCTGCCCCGTACTGCCCGTGGCTAGTATAGCAGAGGGGGCAACAGCCGGCTATGACCCAGAAGAGTGCGGGGGCAGGTGCATGGCGCGGACTGCTGACCCCCGGCTGGAACACCGGAGCTGCCCTCTCTCTGCCTGAGGCAGCTCTGGCCGGGCGCCAATAACGCCCACATTAACAGGGAAGGAGGTGGGCTGAGGCTGTGCAAAAAGGCACGCAGCCATCCCTCACCTTCCTCGCTGTATCTCGCCAGGAGGGCATCTTTTAAAGAGGCATCTCCTGCGGACATCCTGGAGTGGACAGAGCCAATAGGTAACATACCAACTCGGCTTCCACGGACAAGAGGAAGTCCAGTAGGGAGAAGGGGGTATATATGCCCTCTAGATATGAGGGGTTACAAAGCCACCCCCCCCCCCCCCCCAAGGCTGAACCCGGGAGATGTTTCAATAATTAACCCCCACCTGCCCAGGGATGGATGGCAAGGGAAGTTTACAAAAATGGACAACAGTTCCAGACAGTAGATGGCCTTCGTGTGGCCGTCTTCACCACTTGGAGAAATGCATCAAGCATGCCGAAACAAATTTTGCAAGTGATAAACAATAACGGCGGAGCTACTCATTACTGAGTTCATGTTTGGAAGTTGGATTTCTGTTTTGGGGGGGGGGGGTTAGTTTTTTTTGGAGGTGTGGTCCTAAACTTTTGATCAGCTGAAAAACGGCCTGTTTCAGTTTATTCATTGTTTTCATTAAATTGAATGCTCAAAAAATATTTTCTCACTCCCATTTCTTCTTGTTGCATGTTGAAGCTCTACTTGGAACCTTGTTAAGATCCAGCCATGCTAAATATGATTTATTGCCATTTTTTAAGCGGTCTTAAACTTTTGATCAGGACTGTATATACTGGGCCCCGGCATGAAAACACCAGCTATACCTAATTGATGTATTTACAAACTAATGATCTGCATCTATCAGCTTTCCTATATATAATGGCACACAATGCCTCATTGATAAATAGGTACAATATGTGTGACACAGCGACCTATGCAGTGTGCAGAATATGAAAATAACATAGGTTACATTTTGAGTGGCAGTAAAAATAGTATAATCAGACTTGTAATCTGACTTTGTACTGTTTCCAATAGTAGCGGCCCGCCCGCCCGGCCTCCTGACTGCCAAGAAGTTAGTAGTAAGTAGTACAGCGCTAGATTTAAAGAGGACCTTTAATTACGATAAAAAATCTAAACTAAGTATACAGACATGGAAAGCAGCGCCCAGGGATCTCCCTGCACTTACTATTATCTCTGGGCGCCATTCTGTAGGCTGTAGCGCTGGCCAATCACAGCGCTCAGCTCATAGCCTGAGAGTTTTTTTTCTCCCAGGAGACATCCAGGAGAACAGGAGACGCCCAGGAGAACAAGAGCAGACTCCTCCCAGTTGAGCCGAAAATCTGAAGATACCGAAGCCTATACCGGGAGAACTGAGCGGATAATAGTAAGTCCAGGGAGATCCCTGGGCGCCGCTCTCCATGTCAGCATACTTAGTTTAGATTTTTTATTGCAATGAAAGGTCCCCTTTAAGATGATTGGAATACTTTAACAATACCCACAAGTTAGATATGATTACAGTGAGCGGGGCGCGGTGTAGTAGAATACAGTGACTGCACCGGGCCCTGCTGCCATTACAGAAACAAATGCCGGCCCCCCTTCAATACACAGGAACACTGTTATGGGGGATCTGTGGATGACACATAAGATAAGATGCTATATATGTGTCATCCATAGATGCCCCCACAATGATCCCCCATAAAAGTGCCTTCCACATATGCCCCCGTAACAGTGCCATCAACAGATGCCCCCATAACAGTGCCTTTCACAGATGTCCCCATAACAGTGCCATCCACAGATCCCCCATAATAGTGTCATCAACAGACCACCATTAGTTCAAAACCCACCAAAGGCACACCTTTTGGTTAAAAATAGTTAAAAATATTTTTTTTTCTTATTTTTCTCCTCAAAAACTTTGCATCTTATAGGGCGAAAAATACGGTACTTTCTATATAGTGCATTTGGGTAGTGCAGCATTTGTTTGCGGTTTTGCTTATTACCTCAGCTACACAGAGTGAAAAATGCCATTTGAACAAATAATTTCTACCGGTGTGATATACCAGTTGCCCCCCCAAAAATGTGAAAAAAAAGTGGGCTAGGGTAAAATTGTTATTCAGTGACCGCATACTGTACCTCGAGCCACATAATCACAATTTCTTTTATGTCAGGTGAATGCTTAATTTTTAAGGCCCGTACTCCTGTGGCCATTTCAGAGAATTTCCCTTTAAGACGCATAAAAATTTCCCCTGATTAAGATACATATATTTTGTTGGATATTTTGTCATTGATCCCCCTCTAGTATGTCACTGTCCATGTTGTGGGACTATTTGTACACTTCTACTAAGTATTTGGTGGCTGCAAATATTAGCTGAAGGTTTTTCAGATTCGCCTGCCATTACAGTGAATGGGGCCCGCCGCAAACTTGCGGTTCGGGAACATTAGATCACTTTCGCACGGTGCATTGTTACTGTTTTGCTCCTAGAGTTCTGCATTTTTATTTTTATTATTTTGTTAGTATTTTTTAAATCCACCTTTGGCTTTCAACAGTGCCTGAATCCTTCTGGGCATGCTCTCGATCAAATTCAAGTATGTCTCAACCGAAATCTACACATCTACACATCTTCTACACATTCCCAATGTTGGAGCATACTAGTCGACTCACTTGGGTGCGAATACAGATTTTTCTTCAACTGTACCCAAAAGTGTTTGATTGAGTTGAGGTCTGGGGACTGTGGGTGCAAATCCAGCACCTCTACTTCATTTTCATTCAACCATTTCTTCGCCAATCTCGACATAGGCTTTAGGTTGTTGTCCTGCTGGAACACTGTTCACACCCATAGTACTAGAGTGTACATCTTGTAAGATACTCACATATAGCTCAGCATTGAGACCACCATGGAGTCTGGTCAAGTATCAAACACCTTTAGCTGTAAAAACAACCCCATGTCATCAGGTTTCCTCCACTGAATTTAACAGTTCCTTCAATTTCTCGATTCATTAGCCCCCTTTTCCCTTGTATCTTCCAGACCAATTTGCACTCATCAGAGCCTAGTCTATTGACTTTCGTCTCATTGTTCCAAATCACCAGTTTCAAATCTTCTACTGTCCACTGTTCATACTTTTTTGCAAACTCGAGCCAACGCTTCTTATGACGATATTAAAATTGAGACTTTTTCACCTTTTTTCGGGCCAATATTACAGACTTGTGCACAGTGCTTGCATGGACATCTGTGATCTGACTATCACTAAGCATAGGAGTCACCTCCACTGCCATGTTTGTCACGCCAGAACTGATAGACCTTGTGATGAGCCGACTTGTTGACGCCGATAGTTTGCCTGGACGTCCACTTCTTGGCTTTGAAAAGGATGGACTGACTTTATTTCGCATTCTTCCAACTGTCATGGCACTCACATGATGCAGTTTGGCAATTTTCTTGGCTGAGATACCACTATTGATAAGCTGGATGATGCTGTTTCTCTTTTCTTGGGAAATCTTCATGGCTGCTCCTGGATTCAAACCAGTGACCTATGTGTGGGAATCAACATAATAACACACTGAGCTATTAGAGAATGTGAGAAAAGATTGTAATTTGCAGTATACAACATAGTAACATAGTTTATGAAGGCTGAAAAAAAGACATCTGTCCATCCAGTTCAGCCTGTTATCCTGTAAGTAGAAAAAGATTGTTCCACCACCAGGAGGAAAAGAATAACAATGCACTCTGTTGACTCTGTTGAAAAGCCTATTGTGTTCTGTAAAAGTGTAAAAAAAAATAGGGCCTATTTGCCCTTGTGCGTTCCAGTGCTATACTCTATAGCCCAGTTTCCTGTGTATTAGTGGCGAAAAATATATATATTCGTCGTTCAGAGTTGCACTTATCTTTTGAAAAGCCTGTTGTGTTCTGTAACAGTTTAAAAAAATTAGGGCCTATTTGGCGTTGCAGTGATATACTCTAAAGCCCTGTTTGCTGTGTATTAGTATTTGGTTATTTGATCTAACAGTATGTCAGGCAGAGAAGTGCATTTAGGCCTCTGCCCTGTACAGTGGCAGAGGCCTAAATGTTTCTGGCGCAGGCAGAGGTCGCAGCAGAGTAAGGGGCCGTGGCAGCAGGGATCACTTCGAGAGGCCTGAGCTCGCAGTAAATGTCAGCTAGCGGCCGTGTCTTGACCAGCAACCCAGTGGTTCTTGAATGGTTGACTTGATCTTCGACTTTGTTGCAAGTAACATCAGACACCCCAACCAAGAGTCAGTGGTTTCGTCAGATACAACCCTTAGTTGGCATGGCCAGTAGCAGACCCTGTGCCCTCCCCGTCCTCAACCTATGTTCCCTCACAGGGAGAAGTATTATATGCTGTAGATTCAGCTCTATTTTTCAACGAGGAAGAGCTACTAGAGGACAGTCAGCAGCTACTGTTCAGCCAAAATGTGGAGGAGACATCCTCCGCTTCCTCTGCTAGGCGGGCAAGTAGTGATGAGGAGAGTGGCGTGGGAGCTGGTGTCAAGAGTAGTCATGCTCCTGACCCAGAGATGGTTAAGGAGGACATCAGTAAAGGGCAGACACTACTTGATGATGATTATGTAGCTGATCGCACTTGGAAGCCGGGTGATGAAAGGGCTTCATCATTATTGGGAGAAGAGGGTGGCAGCTTGCCTGTGAGCCAGCGGTGGAGCCAGCAAGTTGCTAGCATGGGCAGGAGTCAGCAGTGTGGCAGCAGTGGGAGGTCGGTAGCCAAACGCGCCTGGGGTAGACCACCCACTTCGCGGAAGCCTACCTGCCCAGGAAGTAGCGATACAGGGGCTCAAAGAGGCAGCGACAGTAGTAGTCAGTCAGTGCATAGTGTTGGGGGTAAAATCACATACTTGGCAGTGTGGCAGTTCTTTTTTAAGCTGCTGGAGGAGGTGAACGTGGCAGTATGTAGAATCTGAGGGTGAAGCGTGGCCAAGGTGCTAATGTTGGCACTACGGCCCTGCGTCAACATATGCAGCATCGCTATTAAGTGGCCTGGGAGAACTGTGGCTCTGATGTGGTGGTCCAGCCTGCCACAGCAACCGCTGCATCACCCACTGACACACACCCGGTTTCTGGCAGTCAAGGCTCCACCACCTCAGCCGAAGAGAGCTGTCTATCCTTCCCATCATCTGCCAGTCCTGAAACTCCTGCTTCTCCTCCTCCTCCTTGTCAAGCATTCAGTCAGCAATCAATCGCCGAAGCGATTGCCAAGAGACAACAGTATGCATACACTGCACAACAACGCAGAAGCTGAATGTGCTCCTGTCCAAGTTGCTGGTGCTGCAATCCCTCCCTTTCCAAGTGGTGACTCTGAACTTTTCAGAGAACTTATGGCCTGTGCCGAGCCAAGGTGGAGAGTCCCAAGCCGTCATTTATTTGCAAAAAAGGCAGTACCAGCTGTGCACAAATATGTAGACGAGAAGGTGGGCCAGTCCTTGAGCCTGTCGGTGTCTGCCAAAGTGCATAGCAGTGCCAACGTGTGGAGCTGTAACTACGGTCAGGGACAGTACATGTCCTTTACGGCCCACTGGGTGAATGTGGTTCCTGCACAGCCACACCAGGTGGCAAGGTGACATCGCTTCCACCTCCACATTGCAAAGCTGTTGGTCCAGCCTCCTCATCCTCCACCGTGTCCTTAGTCTCCACTGTATGGACAGTGCCCTTTCAGCATACCATATGTGAAGGGTACAGCGGTGTCACGCTGTTCTGCTACTCATTTTCCTGTGCGAACTTAGTCACACAGGGAAGGAACTGCTCTATGTACTTCAACAAGAGATCAAATCCTGGCTTTCGCCGCGACAACATTGTGTAGGCCCTGCGTCATCCTAAAAATGGCCAGGAAACTTTGCATGCACTTCAGTCACTCATACACCGCAAAACACACCCTCTTGAGCTGCAGCGGCAGAATGGCATACCCCAACATAGGCTGAAATTCCACCCTCCATATGTTGGACAGACTGCGAACAGAGAAAGGCCATCAACGATTTCCTGATGATCCAAGCGGACAGGAGTAGGGTTGAGCGAACCCGAACTGTAAAGGATTTTTGCACCCCGGTTCGAGTTCGGTGTTCAGCGACTTAAACTCTTCAGGACACATGACGTACCGATACGGCATGTTGTCCTGGTACTTAAGGACACATTATGTACCAGTACGTCATGTATAGTTCCGATCATCGCCGCCCGGCGGGCGGTGATCGGAACCCGGTGCCTGCTTAAATCATTGAGCAGGCACCTTGGCTAGATGCGCCTGGGGGTCCTGTTACCCCCCCCCCCATGTCGGCGATCACAGCAAACCGCAGGTCAATTCAGACTTGCGGTTTGCTACGTTTCCGGGTTATTCGGGTCTCTGAGGACCCAATAACCCGGAACAGGATGGCGATCGGTGGTGTGATTTTACCCCACCAATCACCATTCTGCGATCCTGAGAGGTGACGTGACATTACCTCCCAGGATCACCTCTGATTGGTAGGTGGGCGGGCGGCGGGAGATTCAAATGTTGCCAGCGCTCCTCTCCTCCTCCTTTTGTGTCCCGGAGCAGAGGAGAGAGGAGCGCTGCAGTGCACGTCGGTCGGATCTGAGCCAGCATCACCCCATCTGTGCCCCAGTACTTATCCTTGCCCCCCAGGACCCGATCTGTGCCCCAGCACCCCCCATCTGATCAGCAGGTAATAAGGGAAAGTCTAGGGAAAGTTTGGACTAGGCAGGGATAATAAAGGGAAAGTTAGTGTGAAAAAAAGTTTTATTGCATCACCCTAAGTAGGGTGTCTGGGGTCTACAGCACAGCTGTGTGACCCTAGACCCCCCAGGGGTGCTGCCGCTTGTCCCCCTGCCCCCACCTAACTTTTTGGGGGCGCAGGCAGTTTTTTTTTTTTTCGTACGATGACTGTGGCCTGCACTCTTAGCGTCCGGCCACTGTTAGCACATCGCACACCCCACCGCTGATCAACTTCGGACGGTTGATCAGCGATTTTGAATTTTTTTTCAAATTTTTTGCTAATTTTTTTAGTTAGTCTTTTTTATCTGTTAGTTTTAGGGATAAGTACGAGAACACCCGTGTCCCCACACACACACACCAAATAAAGGTTTACACGCATGCACATACATACGCAGACACACACTCCCCTATGGCCCGCCGGATGTTCTTGGCCAAGAAGGCATACGCCCAGCTTGCCTCCGAGTCCGAGAGTCCCAGTGAGGATGAGAATAACCCCACTTTCCTGTTGTCATCCGCATCCTCCTCATCATCTAGCGATGATAATGAGCCCACAAGGCGGCGGAGACGCCGCTAGGCGGAGCAAGAGGACTGCCATGTTAGGGACCCTGTGGCCCACCCTAGTACGAGCAGCTCTGGGGCTCGTACTAGTTTTCCGGCCCACCAGTTAAATCCACTGGAGCCCCCTGCTGGTGAACCTGTCTTGTATACCCCAGAGCGATTTGAGCCCGTGATTTCTGATTTTGTGGGCAAAGAGGAATAAAGATTTCCACAGTGGGCTTCACTGAATATTACTTTTTTAGTCATTTTTTCAGTGACCAACTGGTAAATCTATTGGTGGAGCAGACGATCCTGTATGCCCAACAGTTCATTGCTCAACACCCGGGCTCCTTTTTGGCTAGGGCTGGTGGCTGGACGCCGGTCAGTGCAGCCAAATTGAGGACATTTTGTGGCCTTGTGCTGCATATGGGCCTAGTCAAGAAACCTAGTGTCAGGCATTACTGTAGTGGGGACTTCCTCTACCAGACCCCACTTTACAGTACAGCCATGACACACTCCCGGTTTGAGGCCATCCGGAAATGCCTGCATTATTCAGATAATGCAGCATGTGCCCTCCGAGGAGATCCTGCCTATGACCGCCTGTACAAAATCAGGCCGGTCATCGATCACTTTGGGGCCAAATTTGTACAGGCCTATGTACCTAGAAGGGAGGTTGCGGTTGATGAGTCTCTCATTGTGTTCAAGGGGAGACTTATTTTCCGCCAGTATGTTCCCTAAAAGCAGGCGAGGTATGGCGTGAAGCTGTACAAACTTTGTGAGAGTACCTCACGGTACACTTACAAGTTTTGTGTGTACGAGGGGCGAGATTCCTGCATTCAACCCCCAGAATATTCCTCCACTCTGGGTGTTAGTGGGAAACTTGTGTGGGACCTTATGCACCAACTGCTAGATAAGGGTTACCACCTTTACGTGGATAACTTTTATGCTAGTATCCCCTTGTTCCAGTCCCTCGCCGCCAGATCCATGTCCGCTTGTGGGACCGTGCGGAAAAATCAACGCGGCCTCCCTGCCCACACCCTCCAGGTACCTATCCCCAGGGGTGAGACCCGTGCCCTTACCACTGGAAACCTGTTGCTGGTCAGATATAAGGACAAGAGGGGTGTCCTTGTACTGTCCACAATTCATGGTAGAGGCATCACCCCTGTCCCTGTGCGAGGTACTGCGGCAATGGTCCTCAAGCCTCGTTGACTACAATCGGTATATGGGAGCAGTTGATCTCTCTGATCAAGTCCTCAAGCCATATAATGCCATGCGCAAAACCCGGGCATGGTACAGAAAAGTTGCTGTCTACTTGGTGCAGGTTGCCATGTACAACTCTTTTGTGCTGTCCCGGAGCGCTGGCAACACAGGGACATTCCTTCAGTTCTATGAGGCAGTCCTCAAGGCCCTGGTCTTTTCGGACCGGGAAAGAGCAGGCCGGAGTACCTCGGGAACTGTAGGTGCCGGATCATCTCTGGCCAGCACTACTGGAAAGAAGGGACGACCCAAAAAAGGTGAAGAGTGTGTCACAGGAGGGGGATACGGAAGGACACCACTACTCAATGTGAAACGTGCCCCGATCATCCGGGCCTCTGCATTATTGGTTGCTTCAGGGAGTACCACACTTCTATTGAGTACTAAATTTATATCCCAATGTAGCCACTGATAATCGGATAAAAAAAAAATATTGTTCTCAGACTTGAGACACCCCAAAAAATTGTATAAACTAAAATAATTTTAAAAAAAGTATACAAATTAGGTATCTCCGCGTCGGTAATAATCTCCTCTATAAAAATACCCCATGATCTAACCCCCCAGATTAACACGGTCCCAAAAAAATAAAAAATAAAAGCGGTGCAAAAAATGATAATTTTTTTGTCACCTTAAATAACAAAAAGTTTAATAGCAAGCGATCAAAAACTCATATAGCCCCAAAATAGTGCCAATAAAACCATCCACTCACCCCACAAAAAAATGAGCCCCTACCTAATACAATCGGCAAAAAAAATGACTCTTAGACTTGTATCAAAAAGGATAATATAGTCTAAAACCTAAAAAATTGTAAAAAAGTTGACTTATTAGGTATCACCGCATCTGTAAGAATCTCTTCTATAAAAATACCCCATGACCTAACCCCCCAGATTAACATGGTTCCAAAAAAAACGGTGTAAAAAAATTACCTTTTTTGTCACCTTACAAGACAAAAAGTTTAATAGCAAGCGATCAAAAAGTCATATAGCCCCCAAAATAGTGCCAATAAAACCGTCCTCTCATCCCGCAACAAATGAACCTCTACATAAGATAATCAGCTAAAAAATAAATAAATAAATGACTCTTAGACTTATTAGGTATCGCCGCGTCCATAAGAATCTCCTCTATAAAAATACTTCATGACCTAACCCCCCAGATTAACACGGTCAAAATATTAAAACAGTGCCAAAACAGCTATTTTTGGCACTTTTCCATTTCAATCCGTTTTTCCAGTAACAAAGCAATGGGTAAGAACCAAACAAAACTTAATATTTATTACCCTGATACTGCAGTTTACAGAAACGCCACCTTTGTGGTCGTAAACTGCTGTATCACTAAAAGGCAGGGCAAAAGCAAAGGACCAACATGGTTTCTGGAAGGCCGATTTTGATGGCCTTTTTTATTGACACCATGTCTCTTTTGAAGCCCCCCGATGCACCCCTAGAGTAAAAACTCTCTAAAAGTGACCCCATCTAAGAAACTACACCCCACAAGGTATTCAAAACTGATTTTTACAAACTTTATTAACCCTTTAGATGTTTCTCAACAGTTAATGGCAAATGGAGATGAAATTTCAGAATTTCAATTTTTGGTAACCTTTCCTGTAATATAGAGCAACCAAAAATCACGTCCCCTAAAAATAGTCCCAACAAAACCACCACATTATCCCGTAGTTTCCAAAATAGGGTCACTTTTAGAGAGATTCTACTCCAGGGGTGCGTCAGGGGGGTTGAAACAGGACACGGTGTAAATAAACCAAGACAAAGGAAAATCCAGCTTCCAAGATGAAAAAGGTGGGATCTTTATTGTGTGTTTAAAATCCAATAAAAGACATCACAGGTTACAGTAACGCAAGTAAATCAGGGTCCTTCATAAACTGTTCCATAA
Source organism: Bufo gargarizans (assembly GCF_014858855.1). Classification (NCBI taxonomy): domain Eukaryota; kingdom Metazoa; phylum Chordata; class Amphibia; order Anura; family Bufonidae; genus Bufo; species Bufo gargarizans. Next base: position 127,239,911 of record NC_058088.1, on the reverse strand, counting down.
AAATCAGCCCTCCAAAAACCACACGGCGCTCCTTTCCCTCTACGCCCCGCCGTGTGGCCGTACAGTAGTGTTACGACCACATATGGGGCGTTTCTGCAAACGGCAGAGTCAGGGCAATAAAGATACAGTCTTGTTTGGCTGTTAACCCTTGCTTTGTTAGTGGAAAAAATTGGTTAAAATGGAAAATTTGCCAAAAAATCTGAAATTTTATCTCCATTTGCCATTAACTCTTGTGATACACCTAAAGTGTTAACGACGTTTGTAAAATCAGTTTTGAATACCTTAATGGGTGTAGTTTCTAGAATGGTGTTATTTTGGGTGGTTTCTATTATGTAAGAATCGCAAAGTGACTTCAGACCTGAACTGGTCCCTAAAAATTGGGGTTTTGAAAATTTCTGAAAAATTTCAAGATTTGCTTCTAAACTTCTAAGCCTTGTAACAACCCCAAAAAATAAAATATAATTCCCAAAATGATCCAAATATGAAGTAGACATATGGGGAATGTAAAGTAATAACTATTTTTGGAGGTATTACTATGTATTATAGAAGTAGAGAAATTGAAACTTTGAAATTTATTTTTTTTTACACATTTTTGCTAAATTTTGAATTTTTTTATAAATAAAAAATGAATTTTTGGCTTCATTTTACCAGTGTCATGAAGTACAATATGTGACGAAAAAACAATCTCAGAATGGCTTGGATAAGTCAAAGCGTTTTAAAGTTATCAGCACTTAAAGTGACACTGGTCAGATTTGCAAAAAATGGCCTGGTCCTTAAGGTGAAATAAGGCTGTGTCTCAAAGGGGTTAATGGCATTTTTTGGAAGGCTGCAGGGCAGCCAATCAACAAGTGTTTAACTCGTGTGCCCTACTAATGGCATGGCTGTGATTGGCCAGTGTAGAATGTGACCCAGCCTCTAGATAAGCTGGAGTCACGTAGCTCTTACTAGTGTAGGGATAGGATGCTGCTGCTGTGAGGGAGAGAATAGGAAAGAATATATGTGATATCAGAACTTGTTGTTAACTCTGAGATCTACATAAAAAAAAAAATGTGGTGCAATGCAACATTTTTGTACCCTGCCCTGAGCCCAGTGACACAAAAAAATTAGTTTTATCCATCTGTCCAATAAAACAGTCAAATTCTGCTGTTACATTGTCGTTTGAAAAAAAAACTATTTGTGCGAGATATTACATTTGCGGCCTGCACTGCATTTCTGACAGTCCAATAAAACCGTTAAATACTGCTGTTTCATTGTCGTTTGAAAAAATTCACTTTTTGGCCATAAAGTACGTTTGCGGTCTGCACTGCATATCTGACAGCCAGGCAAATAAATACAGTAAATCCATCTGTAGGATAGTGGGGTAACATTTCCACAGTTATCAGGCCGGTCATTGACAAGTGGCTAGGAGAGTAGGCTCCTGCACCAACATAGGCCAGGTACACAATTGTCCAGTCAGGGCACATGTGCAATACATCATTTTTACACCCCAGACACAAAAAGATAATTTATCTGTCTGTTCATTCTGTGGTTGACCTTCCTACAGCAATTTTTTGGTGACATTAACGAATTTTTGCTGTTGAAAACCCCCTGCTCTGCATAGGTGACAGGGAACTAAATTTAGTAAAAACGTCTGTTACTTTGGTGGGTGACCGGAAAAAATTAAAAGAGCGTCAAATAAGGGATATGGCCCTGGTCGTGGTGCTGCTGGTGTTGGTGTAGCTCCTGTTGCAGGGAGAGGATGTGGTCAATCTGTGCCAGCTACACACCCAAATGAAACACCTTCATCAGGTGACCGCAGGCGACAGAGCATTCAACGTTATTTAGTAGGGCCAAGTGCCGCTCTCCGAATGGTGAGGTCAGAGCAAGTACAGATGATAGTAGATTGGGTGGCTGACAGTGCCTCCAGTTCTTTCACATAATGTCCCACCCAGTCCCCTGCTAAAAGATTAGAGTTGGCACCTGCAGCCCATCAGTCTTTCTCCTCACCCACTTGCAAATCAACCAAGCAGTCTGAGCCCAAAGTCATGCAGCAGTCTCTTCTACTTTTTAACGACTCTGCTAGCAGGGTTTCCCAGGGCCATCCACATAGCCCTGCCCCATAAATGGAAGAGATGATGGCACTGATGGCCAACCACTTATGTTTCAGGATGAGTACATGGGAGGACCACCGCAGCACGTCTCGGATGATGATGAAACACGGGTAGGCTTTCTGCAGTGTGCAGACTGGGTGGAAGATGATGTGGAGGACGATGAGGTCCTCGACCTCACATGGAATCAAGGTCATGCGAGTGACCTGTGTAGTTCGTAGAAAGAGGCGGTGGTCACACAGAGACACCCGCACAGCAAAAGAGAGAGCAGGGTGCAAAAGCGGAGCGGCCATCCTCTAGACAGTACGCCTGCTACTGCCCACCGCACCAAGGGACCAAGCACATCAAAGCCAGCTCCAAGGAGTTCCCTGGCGTGGCAGTTCTTCAGACAATGTGCTAACGACAAGACACAAGTGGTTTGCACACTGTGCAATCAGAGCCTGAAGCGAGGCATAAATGCTCTAAACCTGATCACAACCTGCATGACCAGCAGCTAAGTGCAAAGCACGAGCTGCAGTGGAGTAGACACCTTAAAAACCAAGAAAGGTCTCTGGCTCCTCCTGCTTCCTCTTCTGCTGCAGTCTCAGCCTCTTCATCCCCCTCTGGAGTGACAGTGGCACCTGCCACCCCACAAACAGAGGATGTGCCAGCAACACCACCACCACCTTGGTCAACAAGCATCTCCACAATGTCCCATGGAAGCGTTCAGCTGTCTATCTCCGAAACACTGGAGCGAAAGAGGAAGTACCCCTCTACCCACCCGCGATCCCTTGCCCTGAATGCCAGCATTTCAAAATTACTGGCCTTTGAAATGCTGTCATTTAGTCTGGTGGACAGTTTTAAGTTTCTAATGGTGGTGGCTGTCCCACAGTACGCTGTGCCCAGCTGCCACTACTTTTCCAGGCGAGTAATCCCTTCCCTGCACAACCAAGTGGGGGACAAAATCAGGTGTGCACTGCGCAACGCCATCTGTGGCAAAGTCCACCTAACTACGGATACGTGGACCAGTAAGCACGGTAAATGCAGTGGCGGCTGGGCCTGAGGCGGATAGCAGTTTGGCACATGTCTTTCCACCACCGAGGATTGTAGGGCGTTTCTCTTTGCCTTTTGTTGCTTCCTCCTCCTACTCCGCTTCCTCATCCTCTACCGCCTCCTCATCCGGTCAGCGTAACACCTTCACCACCAACTTCAGCACAGCCAGGGGTAAATGACAGCAGGCAGTTTTGAAACGTATCTGTTTGGGGGACAAACCCCACACCGCACAGGAGCTGTGGATGGGCATGGAACAACAGACCGATGAGTGGTTGGTGCCAGTGAGCCTGAAGCCTGGCCTGGTGGTGTGTGATAATGGGTGAAATCTCGTAGCAGCTCTGGGCCTAGCCAGTTTGACGCACATCCCTTGCCTGGCGCATGTGCTGAATTTAATAACTTGTCCCACATTTCCGCCTGATTACATTTCAGCCATTGACCTCCCTTCGATGTTGTATCCCTTTCTCAGGCTCCCTCTCCGGCATGGAACCCTGATTCCCCATTACCCGTGATCACCATGGTAGGCGCATGAAAGAACACTGAAAATTGATAGGGAAGATATCCAATTTGATCGTGGACGTCACGGGGACTTGCGACATGGTGGTGCAGTATGTGTGCACTAATGGGTCTGCCCTCTTCAACTTAGCATGGCAGGAGGGGGTTTTCACAGGCAAGCGCAACCAGTTGTCCACAGCCAATGTGGACAAGCTCACGTTCATTAAAATGAACCAGGCAGGGATCCCACAGGACTTGTCCATACCTTGTACAGAATAAACATGTATATCGGCCTCACCCAGCCATTGTTGTACTCCAGCTTTCCAATGTTTTGGGGTCTACCCAAATTTGAACAAAATAAAAAAATTATAAAATAAAAAACAAAAACAAAAACCAGTGTTGGGTACCTCCTCCACCGGCGCTTCCACCTACACCGCCACATCCACCGCCTCCTCAACCTCCTACTCCATCTGGACCTCCTCCTCCTAGATCAAGATTAGAATTTTTTATTTTTAAGTATTTTATGTTATTTGAAGTCATTTCCCTATCCACATTTGTTTGCAGAGCACTAGCCATGCTCTTAGCCACATTTTGCTGCCTTTTGCAGCCCTCTAGCCCTTTCCATGACTTTTGTTAGAGTCATTTTAGTGCTCCAAAGTTCGGGTCCCCATTGACTTCAATGGGGTTTGGGTTCGGGGTCAAGTTCGGGTCCCGAACTCGAACTTATTTGCGAAGTTCTGACGAATCCGTCGAACCAGAACATCCAGGCTTCCTCTCAACTCTAGACAGGAGTACTCCCCTGTGTAACTTCAATGTCAGCCAGTGGAAGCTCATGTGTGACACCTGCCATTTGCACGGGCCCTTTGAGGAGGCCACGTTATTTGTCAGTCGCCAGGACTACAGGATGCACAATGTCATTCCACTGCTTCATGTCCTGGAACTGATGCTGGTAAATCTGTCTGGTCAGGAGACTGGAGATGTGGCGGCCACATGAGCCCTGCGGGGGGCTGAACTGGAGGAGGACATTGGAGCACAAGCAATGTGTAGCGAAATGGGTGGTTTTACTACACAGGTGACAGGAGAGGAGGAGCAAGACCAGCCAGAGGAGATACAGGGCGACGAGGAAGATGAGGCAGAGGATCCAGACACACCGTGGCAGTATGCAGTGGAGATGGAGGCAGGGATTCCCTTCTAGTCACTTGCACAAATGGCCCACTGCACGCTCACTTGCTTGGGTAGTGACAGCCAAATTGTCACCATTCGGCAGAGGGATGACTTCTGCCTCTCCACCTTGTTGGACCCTTGCTACCAGTCCAAAATGGGGGCCATTTTTACACCCGCTGAGAGGAAGTACAAACTGAACTACTATTGAGACATCCTATGTAGTCAGTTCATCCATCCTCTCTCAGGTCTGACTGGGGGGCCCTCTGCGCTCACATTCCACTGCCATGGCTGCTGGGGAGGGGAAGGCGGGGCAGGAGCAGTACCATCTCCATCAGCAGCAGCCTGAGACTGTCAGTAATATTCTTACTGGGAAAAGGGGGGGGGGGGTAAGCCCCCTACCACACTTCTGGCCCCTCCCATGCTAACCCAACAATAAACAACACTGACACCAAATCTCTCTTTATGTTCTTTATTGTCATTGTTGGATGGTAGTCGGCCACAGATATTTATTAACGGCATAACCATAAACCAAACCGCTGGCCTCCCAGGGGGAAGTTATGCACATTTTTTTTCTCCAACATCTTACTTTCCTTTACCTGCTGCCAGCTGTGACTTCTCAAAATATTGCACCATAATTAGTACCCCAAACACATAAAAACTCAATAACCTTCCAAATCATGAAAACCCACTGTGGCAAAACCAACCTCGCCACTGGGTTTTGGAGGGGCCTGGTTAGTAGCCTCTTGCCCCAGGATTATGGGCCCTCTCATCAGCCAGGCCTCTTTTGTTCACAAAGGACTTGGACTAACTTGAACCCCTGGTCTAATTCGTGCCATTTTGGGATGTTAAATGTCTATGTGTATCGAAAAGGTTGGGACATTGTATACGTTGAGTAGAGAGAGGTCTGTTCCATTGTCTCTCTGTGTGTATTGGCGATGTCCTTTGAATAATTGAATTGGTTGTCTCCAGGACTGAGGATATTGTGTATTCGCTTGCCTTTGATGATTGCATCAACCCAGTGTGAGGTAATTCTATCACGGGCAGAGGGGAGGGTTTTGTGTGGGAGTGTCTGAGTGTATTGTACGTGGTTATTGGCTGTTTTTACAAAACCCTGTGGGTGGTAACCTTGTTGGAAGATGTGTATAAAACGCTTGTGTGTTAAAATAAAGAGGCTGCTTTATACCTTCATGAAGTTTTGGCTCATGTTTGGGGAATGGAATAACTACACTCTTTGGCCTCTTTCACACGGGCGTCAGTTTTTTTGCCCGGATCGCGATTTTTCCGCGCGAGTGCAAAACATTGTCATGCGTTGCACTCGCGTGAGAAAAATTGCGCATGTTTGGTACCCAAACCCGAACTTCTTCACAGAAGTTCGGGCTTGGGATTGATGTTCTGAAGATTGTATTATTTTCCCTTATAACATGGTTATAAGGGAAAATAATAGCATTCTGAATACAGAATGCATAGTAAAACAGCGCTAGAGGGGTTAAAAAAATAATAATAATAATTTAACTCACCTTAGTCCACTTGATCGCGAAGTGGGGACCATGTTATAAGGGAAAATAATAATGATCGGGTCTCCATCCCGATCGTCTCCTAGCAACCGTGCGTGAAAATCGCACCGCATCTGTACTTGCTTGCGGACGCTATGCGATTTTCACACTTCCCATTCACTTCTATGGGGCCTACGTCGCGTGAAAATCGGACAATATAGAGCATGCTGCGATTTTCACTCAACGCACAAGTGATGCGTGAAAATCACCGCTCATGTAAACAGCCCCATAGAAGTGAATGGGTCAGGATTCAGTGCGGGTGCAATACGTTCACCGCACGCATCGCACCCGCACGGAAAACTCGCCCGTGTGAAAGGGGCCTTTGGGATTGCTATATCACAATATTCCCCTGAGTATAAGCTCTTGTAATAGCTTGTTCATGGTTCCTGCTCTCTGGATATAGGAGAGGTTCACCCACTGGAAGCTGAAGCCCGGTCTTGGGTACAGCGTGGGTGGAGGACGGTGAGACCCCAACCAAGCTGCGGCAGTTCGTGGGGTCTGCAGTGCATACGGTGTCAAGTGGAGTGCTTGGAGTCCTCGGAAAGCACTAGGAGCATCTATCGACGGAGGTACCCAGTCGGGGTGCCATGAGATCGCAGTGGGATGGCGTCCTAGTGAGAGGAAAAGCAGCTCGGAGACACAGTTCGTGGATTTTACAATTGAGGGCAACGCTAGTATCCGTACAGCGCCCCTGGCTACAGCAATATGGATGCCGTTGGTTCCTGCACAGCATTCCATGAGGAAGATCACCCGGATTACAGGGATGCTGAGCGGAAAGGCGTATGGCACCAGGCCCTGGAGGACGTGCAGCGTCGGAGGGGTGAGAGTCTTCCCAGTGAGGAGCAGAGATTACGAATGCGATTGGCACTGCGACTACCTCTACTGGGAGAGCAACCATTGATGGAGTGGGTGTCAGAGTTTGAGACACTGGTATGGCAGGAAACCTGGCTGGATGACGCTTACCAAGCACTATGGTGGAACACAGTACGACAGTCTCCATGGATGGAGGAGTACTCCAAGCTCGAAGGTGAGGAATATAATGGCCCTGGTTTATTGTGGGAGTCTTTTGAAGACATTGACTTTGGGAGCACAGAAGAGTCTAGATTTTGGGACATTACTGACTACAGGGGGGACTTTCACAATTGGCCTACAACTAGTTGGGTGAGGGCGGATCTGACCTTTCTGGTCCAAAGGGAGTGGGAACTGGAGCAAGATTATCAACAGTTGTTTCGCTCCATTCAGGCCCAGCGCAATATACAAGACAGTTGGATACAAGACCTGCAGCCCTACCCCTGGCAAGTCACAGCTGAGGTATCCCCTACTTCCTCACCAACTGTCAGGGTAGGGGACTTCATAGACTGGTACTGGGAGGAACCGCAGTCGGCAGCTGGAGATGGGACCATAGTCACTCCACCGGCCCAACAGGGTGGCTGGGCAGGCAGCCCAGATCCCCAACTGCCACTGGGAGTACAGGGAGAGGATATTGTCGGTCCCTCATCTCTGCAACAACCAGAATCACTGATAGTGGAGACAGTCGGTCTCACTACCCAGCGGCAGTATACTCTGCAGGGAGAGGAGACAGTCGGTCTCTCTTCCCAGCGGCAGGTAGCATTCCTGGGAGAGGTGTTGGTCGGTCCCTCACCCCTGCAACAACCAGCTGCAGAGGTAGGGGACCTTATAGACTGGTCCTGGGGGGAACCCATATGGCAGACGGAGATGGGACCGAGATCTCTCCACCGGCCATACAGGGATGCTGGGCAGTCAGCCCAGATCCCCAACGGCAGCTGGAGTTTCAGGGAGTAGGGACAGTTGGTCCTGCTCCCCAGCGGCAGTGTACTTTGAAGGGAGAGGAGACAACCGGTCTCTCTTCCCAACCACAGGGGGACAGCACCCCTAGCTCCAATAATGCAGATGGGACCGCCGTCTCTGCACCAGGCCTACCGTGATGCTGGACAGCCAGTACAGAGTAAGCGATCCCTCCTCTCCACAGCTGATCTGCAACAAGGTCCTGGGGGTAGGATTCCCTGACCCCATCCCAGCGAAAGAGCTGGCATCTGGGCAGAGCGCAGTTGGCCTCTGCCCTCCCCTATCCTCTTCTCCAGAGCCAGACTTCCCACAGGCTACCCCAGCAGAAGAGCGGGCATCTGGGCAGAGCGCAGTCGGCCTCTGCCCACCAAGTACCTACAGCTCCAAGCTAGAGAACCACAAGGAAGCAAGGAGTCTCAGATGCCCACTCAACAGCTGGGGACATACAGAACAGAGCCAGGCCCCAAAATTCAACAGGTCCAGTAATGGGTTGTGGTTGGACTGCCAGACTAACTCAGGTACTGACCGTGAGGTCAGGTATCTGGTTAGTCTTCCCTGGGAGGGGGAGATGTGTGGCAAATCCAACCTCGCCACTAGGTTTTGGAGGGGCCTGGCTACTAGCCTCTTGCCCCAGGATTATGGGCCCTCTCATCAGCCAGGCTTGGACTAACTTGAACCCCTTGTCTAATTTGTGCCATTTTGGGATGTTAAATGTCCATGTGTATTGAAAAGGGTGGGACATTGTATACGTTGAGTAGGGAGGTCTGTTCTATTGTCTCTCTGTGTGTATTGGCAATGTCCTTTGTCCTGAGAGATAATTGAATAACTTCTCGGTTGTCTCCAGGACAGAGGATACTGTGTATTCGCCTGCCTGTGATGATTGCATCAACCCAGTGTGAGGTAATTCTATCACAGGCAGAGGGGAGGATTTTGTGTGGGAGTGTCTGAGTGTATTGTTCGTGGTTATTGGCTGTTTTTACAAAACCCTGTGGGGGGTAACCTTGTTGGAAGATGTGTATAAAATGCTTGTGTGTTACAATAAAGAGGCTGCTTTATACCTTCATGAAGTTTTGGCTCATGTTTGGGGAATGGAATAACTACACTCTTGGGGATTGCTATATCACAATACTCCCCTGAGTATAAGCTCTTGTAAGAGCTTGTTCATGGTTTCTGCTCTCTGGATGTAGTAAAGGTTTACCCACTGGAATCTGAAGCCCGGTCTTGGGTCCAGCGTGGGTGGAGAACGGTGAGACCCCAACCAAGCTGCGGCGGTTCGTGGGGTCTGCAGTGCATACGGTGTCAAGTGGAGTGCTTGGAGTCCTCGGAAAGCACTAGGAGCATCTATCAACGGAGGTACCCGGTCAGGGTGCCAGGAGATCCATTACACCCACAAACCGAGAAATTACCTCCATACCTGACATCATAAGGGAGGGAGGGAAGAACACAGCACTTCTGCTAAAGAGGAAGGGGAGAGGCGGGACAGGGGTATATATGTCCTGTACTACTGCCCACCTCTTTCTCCACAGTTGGATCCCCTCATTAACCCTCCACCTGCCAAATGAACCCTGCCCGGCCACACTAGGGGCCCATTACTCCCACCAAAATGGGATAGGGAACCTCCCTAAACGCTTGGGTGCTCACCAGTCTACAGTCACTGATTAGCAGCTTTCTTCACCCGCATAGTGAAGAAACTACTCACTATCAGCTAGATATAGAGCAGAATCTGAACCAGCAGGTGGTGGCATACTTAGAGTGCACCCTGCCAGCCGACATTGAAGATCAACTGCACTACTGGGCAGCCAAACTGGATTTCTTGCCGCAATTGGCCGAGTTTGCCCTGGAAAAGGTGTCCTGCCCGGCCAGTAGTGTGGCATCAGAGCGGGTGTTTAATTGCAGTGGGGGCTATAGTTACCCCAATAAGAACTCACCTGTCCATCCAAAATGTGGAGAGATTGACCTTTGTCAAGATGAATCAGGCGTGGATCAGCCAGGATTTCCACCCACCAATTCCTGATGCATCAGACTAGATCATCCATGATGACCACCAACACTTTGACAAAAGAAACTGGTTTCTTCTGGCTACCTGCCTCAGCTACTATATTGTGATGCTGCCACCCGCCTGATGCCACACATCTGATGATAAGTGGTATTGCAACCCACCTCCACACTATGTCATTTTGCCACTCTGTGGGCTCCTGATGCTGTTGCCACCTCCACACTGTCATTTTGCCACTCTGTGGGCTCCTGATGCTGTTGCCACCTCCACACTATGTCACATTGCCACTCTGTGGTCTTCTGATGCTGCCACCACCTCCACACTCTGTCATCGTGCCACTCTGCGGCCTCCTGATGCTCCCGCCACCTACAGACTCTGTGATTGGGCCACCCTGTGGTCTCCTCATGCTGCTTCCACCTCAACACTATGTCACCTTGTCACTCAGGGGTTTCCTCATTAGTGATGAGCAGCAGGGGCAATATTCGAATATTCGAATTTGCAATATTTAGCGAATATTTTGTAGAATATTCATCATTATATTCTTGATTGCGAAAGTCGGCAATGTAATATTCGCTTAATGAGCGCAAAATCTAGGCGTGGGTCACTTATGCTTCATTTTTCAAACTGGTATGTTTCCTGAGAAAATGGTTGGCACGGCAGAACATTAGAATAGCTTTATATGCAGAAAGACTGCCCCAATATATTTGTGCATGCAAATTTATGGCAATTAATGATGAGCATATTTTTTCACAAAAAGTGCTGTGATATCACAAATTGCACGCTGTCTGTAGCATGTATGTTTGGACAGCCAAATCTATCACACTGCCTAACACCCTGCACTAGAACCAGCTACACTATAGATAATCTAACCTACACTGGCTATCTCCCTCTAACTATCTGAATCTATATATATATATATATATATATATATATAAAAAGTACGTATGTATGTATGTTCCGCAAAAACTCAAAAACGCAACCATCCATTTTATTGAAACTTGGTATACACATCACTTGCTACCTGTAAAGAAATATAGCAGGGGTCTCAGCTCTCTAGGACGTACCATTTCCAAGATATTCCCAAAAAATTACCTGCATTATCCAATACAAGTCTGCCAGCCTTTCACTTAACTGCCATACACACGGTCACATGTCCCTTATCAGCCAATAAAAGCTAACAGGTCCTACTCCAGGTTGCCATAACAACTGATCACAGGTTTTAGCAGTTTGCAGGTCTTAAAATATTCAGTCATATGACGTATGACGGCACAACTACACTGCCACATGCTGTGGAGTTTACTGTTAAAGGGGCGGGCACCGTGGAAGTCACTGTTAAAGAGGCAGTTACTGTTAAAGGGGCTGTCACTGTGAAAGTCACTGTTAAAAGTGCGGTCACTGTTAAAGGTGCGTCCAATGTGAAAGTCACTGTTGAAGGAGCGGTCACTGTTAACCCCTTAAGGGCTCATTTTCACCTTAAGGACCAGGCCATTTTTTGCAAATCTGACCAGTGTCACTTTATGTGTGAATAACTTTAAAACGCTTTTACTTATCCAGGCCATTCTGAGATAGATTTTTCATCACATATTGTACTTCATGACTCTGGTGTAAAGGGGGAATATTAATCACCAATATTTATGCAAATAGCAATAATTAATATTCATAAATAGGAGAAGCCGTCTATTGATGACTCTGCCCATTTATACCTTTATATAACACAATACTTTCACTATACTTTACGCCAATCACTAAACTAACTGCATGCGCCTTACTAAACTAACTATCGCTAATAACCACACATTACACAGATAGTTACAAGTAAAACATAGTATTTATTAATACCAACAATACACTACGCACGCAATACACTAACAATACAGTACTATAAATACAGCACTAAACTACACTACACGGTTCCCAAATTCCACCCACAAACTAACTATACAATACACTCACACATATATATTTGCAGTCCACCCACCTAATTCTACTTACTGTCCCTATGGGGTACACAGATACAGTACAGTGGGGGGGGGCAGCAAGGCAAGGGTTAATACCTTGCACGTATACAGTTTGTTACCAGGGGTTGTTAAGGGGAGCAGCTGGTTGTGGGTAGGTAGGGGTGGGATAAACCAGGGGTGATGCAAGGGTCAATACCCTGCAGGATAGGGGTTATGGACAAGTGGGGGTATATAGGGCCATGGGTATAGGGGACTACCAGGGGTGAAAGGGTTAAGTGGTAGGGGGTCAGGGGTATATCGTTGGTGGGATAGGGGATATAGGCAAGTAGGGGTTAATAGGAGAATCGTTGGTGGGGTAGCGGTATAAGAGGGGAATACTCAGTCTTAGATGCTCGTTTGTCTAGGATGTCTAGACCATCTCCAGGAGCATGTGGCCTCTCTTCCTTCAGGGACCTGTTCCCATGTCAGTCTGGTTCCAAGAGGCCGTACCTTTGTCCTGCTTGGGTTATTATAGCCCAAAAGCACCCCCTCCCTCCTCCTTCCTCAGGCATTTGACATCATAGTTTGCCTTCCTCAAATCCCAAGAGTCCTCCCCCCTAGTCCCAAAATGCTGGGAGTAGGGGCATGGAGTTTAACCATGGGGCAGAGGTGTGGAAAACAGGTTTATGATGTTTCTTGTTAGAAAGCCCCTTGACAAACGTTGCCAGAGAGTCTGATTGTTTGGGGCCTGAACAAAAGAGGTCTAGATACTAATCAGCTGTTATCCTACAGGCTATCAGCATAAGTTTTTCTCTAAAATGGGGGATAAACTGTTGATAAGAGTTGATAGGGAATTGAATACACTTCCCTCTACAGGGACCACTAGGGGCAGATGCTGGGCACATCTGCGCACATCATCCTAAGATGTGGCAGTCAGTGCATGCATATATATCATACATGCATGCACGTATTTTCATGCATGTATGGATATATATATGCATCTGTTTTAACCCTTCCTCAACAACTGGTAAAATGGAGTAAAAAAAAATCATTTTTATTGATAAAAAAAATACCAAATTTACCAAAGATTTGGAAAAATTTGCAAAATTTTCAAGTTTCAATTTCTCTACTTCTATAATACATAGTAATACCACCAAAAATAGTTATTATTTTACATTCCCCATATGTCTACTTTATGTTTAGATCATTTTGGGAATTACATTTTATTTTTTGGGGACATTACAAGGCTTAGAAGTTTAGAAGCAAATCTTGAAATTTTTCAGAAATTTCAAAAAAACACTTTTTAAGGCCCAGTTCAGGTCTGAAGTCACTTTGTGAGACTTACATAATAGAAATCACCCAAAAATGGTATTCAAAACTGGTTTTACAAACTTTGTTAACCCTTTAGGTGTTCCACAAGAGTTATTGGCAAATGGAGATGAAATTTGAGAATTTAAATTTTTATGTCAAATTTTCCATTATAATCCATTTTTTACAGTAACAAATCAAGGGTTAACAGCCAAACAAAACTCTATATTTATTGCCCAAATTCTGTAGTTTGCAGAAACACCCCTTATGTGGCCGTAAACTACTGTACGGGCACACAGTAGGGCGTAGAAGGAAAGGTGTGCCGTGTGTTTTTTGGAAAGCAGATTTTGCTGGACTAGTTTATTTACACCATGTCCCATTTGAAGCCCCCCTGATGCACCCCTAGAGTAGAAACTCCATAAAAGTGACCCCATCTAAGAAACAACACCCCTCAAGGTATTCAAAACTGGTTTTACAAACTTCGTTAACCCTTTAGGTGTTCCACAAGAGTTATTGGAAAGTGGAGATGAAATTTGAGAATTTAAATTTTTGGGCACATTTTTTATTTACTCAATTTTTTCCAGTAACAAAGCAAGGGTTAACAGCAAAACAAAACTCTAAATTTATTTCCCAGATTCTGTAGTTTGCAGAAACACCCCATGTGTGGCCGTAAACTACTGTACGGGCACACGGTAGGGCGTAGAGGGAAAGGTGCGGGGTGTGGCTTTTAGAAGGCAGATTTTGCTGGACTGGTTTATTTACACCATGTCCCATTTGAAGACCCCCTGATGCACCCCTAGAGTAGAAACTCCATAAAAGTGACCCCATTCTAGAAACTACACCCCTTAAGGTATTCAAAACTGGTTTTTACAAACTTTGTTAACCCTTTAGGTGTTCCACAAGAGTTATTGACAAATGGAGATGAAATTTGAGAATTTTAATTTTGGGCAAATTTTCCATTTTAATCAATTTTTTCCAGTAACAGAGCAAGGGTTAACAGCCAAACAAAACCCTATATTTTTTGCTCTGATTCTGTAGTTTGCAGAAACACCCCATATGTGGCAGTAAACTACTGTAGGGGCACACAGTAGGGCGCAGAGCGAAAGGTGCGCCGTGTGGTTTTTGGAAGGCAGATTTTGCTGGAATGGTTTATTTACACTGATGGGGTATAAGTAACTCCATTTTGACTTCTTTAAGCAACGTGTATTACGATTACATCTGACCAGTATACTGTTCCAAGATCTCCCTTCCCCCTTTGCGAAATTTGAGAGACATCCTGTCCAGTCTAGAAGAGGCCCATGCATTTCATAGTTTAGCAGTCTTACCTTATAGGGTCATCTTCACTCAATGTATACTAGCCCATGTGTTTTTGGTTAATGCTGTTACTATGAGTCATCTATTATGTTAATGCAGAACTCATGTGTATTCATACTATAGGTTAAAACAAATGTTAACATATGATTGGATGTAAAGAAAGTTCAACCCCCCTTTATCAACTGTTTCCCCACTGCAAATAAACCAGAATGGATTGGAACAAGACACGTGTTTAGTGTACACTCTTATTCATTCTCCTGGTACCAGAAAAGTACTTAACTCAAGCTGATCACCGAGGTCTGTGTCAGGGACACAATAGGCAAAGAGTCCAAATTGCCTTACAGCTTTGGGGGCTCAGGTCCGGGATCAAAGACATCAATTCTTGTCCTCCTCGGACCTGGGGGCACTGACCAACATCTCGACCCAAGTAAGTTGAACCATCTATTTGTTGATTTCGGTAGGTTGCTGTGTCAAGGAACACAGGCAATAGCTCAGGGAGCTAAGTTGATTATAAGAGGCTCAGGGAGTCCATATCATTAGAAATAAGTGCACTATTAAGAAATTTTGTTCAGGGAACAGAAGGTTACAAGCTTGCATTAACTCATATATATATATATATATATATATATATATATATATATATATATTATAAGTATTTTAGAAGTGATAAGATAATCTGTTTGTGTGAGATACTGACCGGGTGGCAAGTGTATGGTCACATCCCACTGTTATTGTCAAATTGATGTATTTTAGGTTAACTACTGTTAAGGTGTAAAATTGTTTCTGTTGTGGAGGATCGTTAGACGCCCCATTTTTTCGGCTAGGATCTGTGATCTGCTGACCCGGAAAATATGAACGCAAGAGGCGGTCCGAAACAACAATAGTCGATAGGGGTCCAAAGAGTATAGATTAAGATACAAATCAGCTGATCAGTTGACAGGTCTTGTCGGTACCTTTACGGTTCAGTACAGCCAGTCCTGACAGCGATTGTCTCACAAATACTAACATGGGAGGACAAGGGGCTAAAACTAAATTCCCTAAACCAGAACCAGGAGAGACTTGCAATATCTATGTAGCTCGTGTTAGTCCAACAAACTATTACCTGATCAACCCGTGGGTAGATAATCTAGCAGGCTGGACTGAGGTAATGGATGCTGCAGATCCATTCCCCAGGGACGGTGATAATAGTATTTATCATATGGATATGGTCAAAGGACTATGTCTAGGTGATAAAACAGCCTGGCCGCATTTTGATGCTGATCCTTCCTAGGACATGGAGTACATGTCCAGGGGAGGAGAACAGTGGCTGGAAATAGCCCCCCACTTGTAATAGAAAAAAGAATGCAAATCTAAAAAGTCCCAAAAACGTTAGAACTCTACATGAAATAGAACAGGAGGTAGGCACAAAGAAGAGAAGTCAGAAATCCCCTCCACCTTATAATAAATCCACCCCCACGGCACCTCTGTACCCAGTTCTGACTCAGATTGAGGAAGATGCTATAGCAGCGGTTATTCCATTAAAACTAGAAGAAAAATACTGACCCCCCACGCCAACATTTGGAAACATAATAGAGCGCAGTCTAATTACTGGCACACCGCATACTGGTTATATTACACACAGTACAAGTAGACTGAAAGATGAAACAGAACAGGAAGAATCAAAAGAGGGAGTCCAAGTAATCGCTCCCTTTCTGACAGTAGGACAACACTTAGTAAAAAAGCCCATAGAAATAGAGGATCTCAACAAAATTATTAAATATTGTCCCAAACCTTCCATAGCCCCACTGGGGACTATTACATACCTAAAAAAGGCCTGTAGAGGGCGCAACTATACACAGGAAGATTTAAGGCTTATCCTGGATGGTATTATAGGAACACACACAACATGGGATTGGGAGAAGGTCAAATCCATCTATGATTGCACAGCGCGGTGATGCTCCAGATTATATATGTAACACAGAAGAGGGGCAGAAAAGAATATGGGAGGAGATTGAGTACCATATGAATGAGGTATTCAAACAAAAATCTTCATTGCCCGTAGCAGTGGCCTGCAAACAGAAATCTACTGAAACAGTCACTGAATTCTGGAAAAGATTCATTGATTGCTGGTAGACTGAAGCCGGGCTACTTGTGCGTGACAATGATAGTTTGATTATTTCCACATTTGTGAACAATTTGTCAGAAAAGTTGATCTTAACTGTGAAACAGAATGTGTCCTCATGGACTTCAGATACAACTGACGATTTTGAGAAACATCTCTTTGAAAAGGAAGCAGCTGGTTGTTTTGAGATAAGGAAAGCAACATCCCCAACACACACATATAGTGGTAGAGGCAGGGGCAGAGGGGGGAGGAGAGTTTGAAATAACAGCAGACCCTACAATGAAAGACAGGACTCATTACCAAATAATTGTTGTTATAACTGCGGAAAGGAAGGACATTGGGCACGGCAATGCCGCACACCAAGAAAAGGTGGGGAGGTCAAGACTACAACACACAGAGACCTGACACTCAATCACAAAACAATCAACCAAGTCAGATAAACCACAGACAATTTTTACAGGGCCAGCCCAGATTCCCATTAGATTGGCATCAGCAAAACTCATACTGAGGATGCCCGGAGGAACACGCCCCAATTTTCACACAGGTCACAACACATTGGAAGGACACACCAGTAATTCTACTTAGAATAGCAGGATGAGGTCGATGTTTCCAACCCTTTTTTTTTTTTTGTTAAAAAACACTGTACTGGGGGTGTGTGGCCAACTGCCGAACAGGGAGGAAGTGCCTTGCTAGAGCTCCTGCGACCTCGATTCTATCTTAAGGCATCCTGCCTTACAAACAAATCTCTGGTTTTTAATAACCCCACCACTGATCAGACATCGTCTGCCGAATCATTCAGACCCTTTTTGGGAAACAGTAGACCGAAGACAGCGTCTGTTACGGCTTGCGGCCTAGACGGAGAGTGGATCCTCAGACGCCATTACACCAGGCACCCGTCTCCTAGCCCGCCAGTGTTCTCCCGCAAGAAGAACGCGCCGATACCGGGAAGATTCCAACGCCGGTAAGAAGATCTTACCCCGCCGGTTTACCTTTAAACGGCTGAACGATCAGTCCGAACACGCTGTACTAGAGGGACGAAGGCCTGAACACTGCAGTTCCGGCATAATCGCATAGACAGCATTACATCTGGGCCCCTTCTAAGCACACAGACAGCGTGACTCCCGGTTCGCATTCCCGCTCACCTGCGGTATCCAGAGGCCACCAACTGCACTTTAATCAAGAGATCGCATCCACAGTCTGTGTGAACAGGACACGCGCCACAGCAGTGATCGGAGCAAGCATACTTCACCCCACTCCCTTAAGGACTTGATTGCAAAGAAACGGAGTGACTATGTGGAATCTGTGATTAAACTGACAAGTTCTGACCAGTCCACAAGGTACTGTAGCAATTTATCTAAACACAGACTCATCTCTCACTTTGCAGCCGCTTACCCCCACCCACATCTAGTCTTAACTACTCCAGATAGTAGGTTACCTACAATTTTTTTGGAATCTCCTATGAGGTTCTATATCTACCTATTCTAGCAAATCACAACCTACCAGTTTAACCCTGCTCGTGAAGACATCCCAGCAATCCACATTCAAATACTAAAGTCTGCATTTGCTTTAATCAGTTTGAAGACTTGAAATGCTTTAACTCATTCACACCTATCAAGACACAGGTGACACTTTATTGCACAGTGGTCTCTAGACTCAAGCATCTATGGTAAAGGTGGGAAGATTCAGGGGCCCGTGCCAAGAAGATCAAGGCCAACCTAAACTCCCACACCTGTCTCAAACAGATTTAAATTCATAATGAAAAAAGCTCAGGCCACTTCGGGAGCACACACATCTACGCCAAAGGGTGCAGTATCAAAAGCTGCAATGAGACCACAAGAAGGAGATAGCAACAACGAAGATGCTACTGAATTGACAACAGAGCTTCCATTATCTAGATCCTTTATATCCAGAGCACTAGCTGATGCACTAAACCCAGTATTAGAAGAACTATCAGAGATAAAAAAAGAAATGAGACAGATTGGTAGTAGAGTAGAAACTCTGGAAACCAACCAAACAGCAATAGCTAACTATACCAAACAAGCATCTGACACCTTTTCAAAATACCAACAACATATTAATTATCTCCATGACTACATAGAAGACCAGGATAACAGAGGCCGCCGAAACAACATCTGCTTCAGAGGCATCCCTGAATCTGTAGCCAATGAGGCTATACCAAAGGCGGTTGAGGAAATATGTAAATCCCTACTGGAAAGCAGCACCCCAGACTCTATCACAATAGAGAGAGCTCACAGAGCTTTACGCCCCAAACCGAAACCAGGAGAACCCCCAAGGGACGTAATATGTAAATTCTTGAACTTTGCACAAAAGGAGGTGATTATGAAAAAAGCTAGAGAAATGGAAAGCATTGAATATGAGGACTCTAAAATCCTATTATTCCAAGATCTAGCACCAGTAACACTTAACAAAAGACGCACCTTGAAACCCATAACAGATTACTTAAGACACAAAAGAATTGCTTTCCGATGGCTCTTCCCATTTGGGATGCTCATAAGCTGGAAGGATAAAACATACACTATCAGAACACCAAAAGATGTACCCGAAGTCCTTGCTGCCTTGGAAATTGAGGACATAGATATTCCGGACTGGTCCATGGCTACAGATGTTCTCATCCCCTCAGAGATCATACCTCCCACTGCCTGGGAAACTGTGCTCTCAAGTAAAGCCCTGACGAATAAAAAAAGGCAGGGGAAGATGACCCCAAGAAGACTCATCACTGAAGATGACTGAAGCTGACCTTGTCTTTTTCATTTCAATGGACTCCCTCTTCAGGGGGCCCTCAGGAGAGCAGACTTCTCTCCACATCCTTCCTTCACGGAAGAGGTTTTGAAGGTTATATCCTCCTTTTGCGGCATGGGCATACACCCATATGTTCGGACATCAATGTCATTTAGACATGTCGCATCTAAACATCTGACGTCTGGGTTGGATCCCCATGTCGCATATCTACCTAGCTAACTTTGCTAAATCACCAATATAGCTGGTTATTTAGGAGTAATATTTACCTCTGTCACATTTACCTCTGTTACAGGTTCACCATAAGTTTCTTAACCCTGTCACCTGTGTCGTACACATGTTGTATTCCTCAATATTCAGAAATAACATGTTTTAAAGGTTACATGTTTAGGTCTTTTGTACAGACCTTTAGTATGATCTATGTGTTTACTCAATTCCATCTTAAATTCATGACTCATGTGGAGCTAACATTATTTTCTCTAGGTCATGATAACCTATGTTATGTTTTCACCCTACCCAGATTGACTCTCCCTCCCCCCCTCCTCCCGCTCTACACTCCAACCAGGACACCGATAAGGGATGCCAGTCGTCTCACTTTACCCAACAGAACCTCCCAGGACAAGTATCCAGTAAGTAATTCAGCATTTCCACTTCACTCACAAAACCACCCTCATGGCAGAACTTAAAATTGTCACCTACAACGTTAGAGGCTTTAAATCCCCAGTAAAGAGAAGCCAAATACTTAACCAACTCAACAAAGAAAAGGCTAATATAATATTTCTACAAGAAACCCACTTTAAACATGAGAAAATGCCAGAATTATCAAGAACCAAATATAACCTTTGGTTTCACAACGCATCAGCCTCATCCAGCAAATCAGGCACAAGTATAGGGATCCACAGGAACACAGACTTCACACACATCAACACTGTGACTGATACAGAAGGAAGATTTATAATGGTTAAAGGTAGAATTAACTCCCATTTATACACTTTAGCAAACATTTATGCTCCTAATTCAGCCCAAAAAGTATGGCTGGACAAATTTTGGCTAGAATTTGAGTCCTTTAGAGAAGGAACTGTAATATTAGCAGGAGACTTTAACCTCACCCTGAACCCGCGGATTAACTCCTCGACAGGAAAGTCCCAGTCCCAAACAAAGCCTTAAATGCCATAAAGAGATCCCTACACAACAGCTCTTTGGTGGATGTGTGGAGAGCACTTAATCCAAAGGAAAAAGACTTCACACATTATTCGGCCCCACATAACTCTTACCAGAGACTAGACTATTTTTTCCTCCCCAATATCAATTTACATCAATGTCTTGAAGTTGAAATAGGCCCCCTCATACACTCAGATCATGCCCCTGTCCTTCTTACGTTTAAACCTTTAAACTCATCCCCAAAACACTTTAGCTGGCGTTTGAATAAAACACTACTTAGCTCAACGGAGGTTCCCCTGACTATAAACAAGAAACTCAAAGAATATTTTCTACACAACAACCAAGATGAAACCCCCTCCACAATATGTCTGGGAAGCCCACAAAGCAGTAATCAGAGGCAAATTCATTTCACTTGCATCCAACTTAAAAAAAATAAGACAAAAAAAAACTGACGAAATCCTCACTAAGATATCAAATCTGGAGAGTTCCCATAAACGCTTAAAAAAAAGGGACATACTAGATAAACTTAATTTAGCCAGAGAAGAATTGAAAAGCCATCTCAATGCGCAATCTGCCAAAATATATATGGCTCTAAAACAAAAATTCTTTGCCCATGGCAACAGACCTACCAAATTCATGTTAGCTTTACTGCGTCAACGCAAACGTAAATCTAGAATCCCGTCTATTAAGACAAGCAATAAACAAACGCTCAGGGATGATAACCAGATAGCTCAGGCCTTCCATGATTTCTACTCAGATCTTTATAACATTAATTCAACAGATTCGAGGAGACTATAAACAAAAAGAATGCACTTTCTTTAGAATTTCTCCAAAAACTGAATCTTCCATCTATCAGTGCTGAACGAGCAAGCAAATTATGTGACACAATTTCAGAGGAAGAGGTCATGGAAACCCTGAAGTCAATGGCCAAAGGGAAATCGCCAGGTCCGGACGGACTCCCAGCAATATATTACACAACTTTTAGAGAAACATTAGCCCCTTAAATGGCCCAAGTATATAACTCAGCTTTGAAAGAAGGAACCCCCTTTACCCCCCAAACTCTAAGCGCCCATATTACATTGATCCCAAAATCATCAAAAGATCCATCCCTCTTCTCCAGCTATAGGCCCATATCTTTATTAAATCTTGATCTGAAAATTTATGCAAAGATTCTGTCATCTAGAATAAAACCATTACTACAAAACTTGATTCATCCAGACCAATCTGGATTTGTTCCAGGCAGAGAAGGGAAGGACAGTATGTACAAGATTATCAATGCAATGGTCCTCGCCAAATGTCGTAAAACACCGGTTGTGCTGCTCGGGACAGATGCAGAAACAGCCTTCGATAGAGTGGTCTGGCCCTTTATCACAAACTCTTTAAAGGTGTTTGGCTTTCCAGACCCCTTTGTCAAAGCAATTTTCTCAATGTATGCCTCTCCGTCCACATACATAAAAGCTAATGACGTCCTGTCCCGGGCAGTACATATCAGTAACGGCACCAGACAGGGCTGTCCACTTTCACCTATCCTGTTCATACTATCAATAGAACCTCTACTACAGTCCATCAGGCAGAATGATGACCTACTGCTGGTCATCTCAAACCCTAAACTAGCCTTTCACCATATCATTAAAACCTTTGAGAGGTTTGGTGAGATATCCAATTTCAAAATCAATATCTCCAAGTCACAGGCAATGGGTGCACATTATTCCAATAAAGCACTTAAACACCTAGAAAATAATTTCGCCTTTCAGTGGACCAGAAAATCCCTGAAATTTTTAGGAGTGGAAATTCCACCAGACCTTAGTAAACTATACAAATTGAACTTCTTACCACTACTAAACTCCATCCCAAATTTATTGAGTTCATGGACCCCTACATTTATCTCATGGCTAGGACGCAAAAACATGTTTAATTCCTTAATACTCCCTAAACTCACATACCTAATGCAGATTCTATCAATTAAACTCCCCAAAACTTTCCTTGAGTCCTTTAGGAAAAGCTGCTCTAAATACATATGGGGCAACTTAAAACCAAGAATTTCTCATAAAATTCTTCAACTACCCTTCACAAAAGGAGGTATAGGCTTCCTGTCATTAGATAGATATGTCAAAACTGTTCACCTCTGCCGCATTATTGACTGGGTGAGACGCCCCAAACATAAATTGTGGATTAAACTAGAGGAAGAGATAACTGGCTACCCTCTAAGAAGTTTAGTATTCTCGGACCCTCAATTTGCCCCTGTCACAAAAAAGGAAAACATTTTAGTTAATGCAACGATGTCCGTGTGGAACATAAAGTCTATAAGGGAAAACTGCTCAAAATACCCATCCCATCTCCTGAGTCTAGGAGATTGCCTCCTCTCTACTGGTGAGGGTTTTACAACCCTCCCAACACAAATTCAACACAACACTACCCCACCTGCAGACCTCTTGGAAGAGGACGGAAGCATTCCAGACCTATTTTCAATGAAAGAAAAGCTTAGGACTCCGCTACTAAACAGCCTACATCACAATCTTATATCTAAGGCGGTAAAGGAAGCTATGAACCCAGACCAACAAACTAGAGATCCCTCCTGGTTTGAGAAGTTGATCACACAATCACAGACACCCAAGAAACCTATCCATAATATAAGCCAGCAACTCCTCCTAAATGAAACACCGAGCTCGCTATATTTCCTGAGAGAGTGGGAAAGAGACCTAAACATTAAATTCACAAAAGAAGACATTAAATGGATATTAATGTCACCAAAATGGTCCTCAAGATGCTCTAACATCCAAGAAAATACCTATAAAGTAATTTCTAGGTGGTATCTCACACCAGTTAGATTATGCCAGATGTATAGCAACACATCAGACAAATGCTGGAGATGTCTTAAGGACAGAGGCACCTTCCTACACATTTGGTGGACGTGTCCACAGATAAAAACATTCTGGTCCCAGATCTTTAATAACATTAACGCCATTATAGAGAAAGGGAAATCGAAGATTTCCATCAGACCAGAAATTGCTCTTTTAAACATTCTCCCACACCATCTGACCTCACCGGATAAAAAACTGATAAGAGTCCTTCTTGCGGCAGCAAGATTACTTATAGCCTCTAATTGGAAAGTACAAGGACCCCTGTCCAGCACCTGCTGGTCGAACAAAGTAGCCTCCATCTCCAGACTAGAAGAACAATCATATTGGGAACTTAGAACCCACAGTAAATACAAAAAAATCTGGTCTCCATGGATGAAATGGTTCTCTCTAAATAATCAAGCACTAACAGGCTCATCTGGTTCTGACATAGAGATTGCTGTTACTCCTGGAGATTAAAATAAGACATAGTATTTCCCAACCCCCTCTCGACATCAAACACAAGTCAGGTCTTAGCACGATCTCAACTAGATTGGCACCTTTCCCCTACCCCCCTTTCCCCTTCCCCTCTCTCCCTCTGTTTTTATACCCTATGGTTTTAGTTTGTTTATGTTTCCTACTCCTTGCAGGTACTAATTTCATTTCCATTTCTGGAACACGATTATGCAAACTAATCAGTTCTCACGACCTGTTTCCTATTCCCGATAACTAAGAACGTGAGTTCTCATAGAACCTGGGACTAGGTAAACCTTTGCTTACTTGATGTGTACTAAGTCCACCTCTTTGGCATGTTTCAATGTCAATTAAGCAAAATCTTCTGTGTCTTTATAACCTGCCCCCGTGATAGGTTTTATGTGTGAATTTCAGATTACCTTGTTTTCAATGTATTTATAAGTCACAAGTCACCGGATTGTATATTGTTTCCAGAATAACTGTCTGTAGTCGCATTATAGACTGTACCTGCCATTTGGCAGTTCGTCTAGCCATTATGTATGTAATCACTTTTACTGAAAATTAATAAAAAAGAATTTGAAAAAGAAAAGAATAGGAGGATGAAAAGTGGGGTTTCTGATAGACAGTGGAGCTACTTCTAGTGTGTTAAACAGCTCAATGTACAAAGGGCCTTTAAGGAAGTGTGCACCCTCTATGGGAATAAATGGGGTACTGACAAGGACATACAGAACAGATTCCTTACGAGTAGAAACCATTGATAGGGAATACATTACAGATCATGCTTTTAGCATTATACCTGAATGTCCTGTGAGTCTTCTGGGAAGAGACTTATTCATTAAGTTAGAATTACAAATCACTGTTGAGAACAATGGCATCAGTGTATACTCTGATGCTTTGCCCATAATAACCCCCACACCTCTGATCTTTACAAACTTACAAGATCACTCAGAATTAGAGGATATAGACCCATCATTATGGGCAAAGGGGGACTATGACACAGGATTCATTGACTGCACACCATACAAAGCAACCATCAAAGAGGGCAGTACACCTGTATATTAGAAACAATACCCACTGTCAAAAGAGAAACTTGATGGACTTAGGCCAATGATAGAAGAATTCCTACAAAAGGGAATCCTGAAAGAGGTGATTTCACCCTACAGCATGCCTGTGAATCCAGTGACAAAGGCAGATGGTACTACCCGCTTTGTACAGGATTTAAGGGCAATAAATAACATCATTGTGCCTATTGCTCCTATTGTCCCAGATGTCACCTCACTTCTTTCTGCAATTCCTGAAGACGCTGTCTATTTCAGTGTGATAGAGCTGAAGAATGCTTTCTTTTCTATCCCAGTTGATAAGGCAACCAGACTACTTTTTGCTTTTTCCTTTGATGGACGACAACTGACCTGGTGCAGAATGCCTCAGGGATATGCTGATTCACCTGTAGTGTACAGCATAGTCCTCCAAGCCACATTAAAAATTAAAATGGTTGTCAGGATGTGGTCACAAAGTGACACTTAAGAAAATGCAATGGTGTAAAATGCAGGTTGAATACTTGGGCTTTGTCCTCACAAAAGGTGAAAGGAGAATCAGCACAGAAAGAGTCCAGTCTATTGCGGGTCTGGTCACCCCACACACCAAAAAAGAAATGCTGTCTTTCCTTGGTATGATAAACTACTGTAGACAATGGCTTACTGATTGCTCCTACTATGACAATGTTTTGAGGCAAGCCACTCTGGATGAAAATCCAGATTTGATAAAATGGTCTTCTGAAATGTACAATGCATTTGATTATCTGAAATGTTCACCCATGTCGAGTCCAGGGCCGGGCCTCCGTGACTATAATATGCCCTTCCACATGTTTGCACGCTAAAATTGTAAAACCATGGTGGGGGTACTGACACAAGAACACGGAGGCAAGTTGCGTCCTTGTGCGTTTTTCTCAAAGGTTATGCCCACCTCTGTCCAGGGGATGCCGGCATGTCTGCGTTCCTTTGCAGCCTGTGCAATGATGGTAGAATTAGCAACTACTTTCACCTTGGGACATTTAACCTTCTTGCACACTACACATGATGTTGTAGGTTTACTCAGAGGTGTACATACACAACAGATGTCAGCGCAAAGATTATCTGGATATAAGATCTTGTTGCTCAGTAATCCTTCATTCCAGATTAAATTTGCATCCAACATTACAGGACCAGCACCTATTTTGAATGCATTACTAGGGCTGAAAGACATCCTTCCTGACACACATGATTGCCTACAGGTGCTCAATCATAAGACATAACACGGGCTGACTTATCAACTGTTCCCATACCTGACGCACCAGAAGTTTTTGTTGATGGATCATGCTCGCGTCCCACTGACACTATATTCTGTGCTGCATATGCTATTGTCATGCTGCCAGATATAGTCTTGGAAACAAGCCCAATTCCCAACCAGTCTGCACAGGCAGCTGAACTCATTGCACTCACAAGGCTTGCATACTACACACTAATAAACCTATAAAGAATGGAAGTGGGGCACACTCTTAAAGTATAGGGATCTTTATTGTAACACACTAGTAAAATAATCGCAATATAATATCAGCTAGTAAAACAATCACAGTATAATATCAGCAGTAAAATATCAGCAGTATAATATCGACAGTAAAATATCAACAGTAAAAGGGCAGATAAGTTATTTAAGCGGTATAAGTGGTAATAATAATATTTAAAATAGTATAAATAATAAAATGGTAGAATAAACAAAAAAGAATATAGATAAAAATATATTAAATTTAAGAGTATCGATATAAATAAGATCCCAATAAGTGTAAGGATTTCCTTGGAACAGGTTGATGTTCAATATTATTCCTCCATACACTAATGCTCACTCCGGTACCAGTCCTTATCGCAGGTCTCAAGGGGTAGTGTTCAGGTTTGAATTTGGCGCCAGTAGAATTGTTTGTTCCACGTGGTTAAATTCGTCTCACGTGTAATAGCGCTTGTATATGCCTGCAATTCACTGGTACTCAGATAGTCTCCAGACTTACTCGGACTTGCAGACCCTCTCCGTTTAATAGGGGGATACCAGACGCGTTTCCTGAACACTACCCCTTGAGACTGAAGGCTTCAACAATACGCCAAGTCGAGGGGTCACCATCCAGCATCAAGGAACCTTGGGTAAGATCTTGCATAGCCCACCTAAAGCGATCGCCTCCAATACAGCGGGACGCCGCTGTGCGTATAAACAGCTGATTTACTGTCTAAACAAACTGGTATAGCTGTATACGCTTAGGACCTTAATCCTTTCAAACACCTGCGATAAGGACTGGTACCGGAGTGAGCATTAGTGTATGGAGGAATAATATTGAACATAAACCTGTTCCAAGGAAATCCTTACACTTATTGGGATCTTATTTATATCGATACTCTTAAATTTAATATATTTTTATCTATATTCTTTTTTGTTTATTCTACCATTTTATTATTTATACTATTTTAAATATTATTATTACCACTTATACCGCTTAAATAACTTATCTGCCCTTTTACTGTTGATATTTTACTGTCGATATTATACTGCTGATATTTTACTGCTGATATTATACTGTGATTGTTTTACTAGCTGATATTATATTGCGATTATTTTACTAGTGTGTTACAATAAAGATCCCTATACTTTAAGAGTGTGCCCCACTTCCATTCTTTATATATATTTACCTTATCAGACTGGGTGTTGTCTGCTAGTGGGTGCACCTCTATTGGATCCCCATCTCAATCTAGTGCGACATTCCTTATATTTATTGAATTATTTTTTACACTAATAAACCTGTCACTATTTACACAGACAGCAGATATGCTCATGGTGTAGTATGGGATCATGGAATGATTTGGCAGAGGAGAGGATTCACTGCAGCAGACGGTAAGAGAATCTCACTTGCACAGCTAGTCACTGACCTTTTGGCCGCAATCAGATTGACTTCCGATCTAGCTATAGTACATTGCAGGGCACACACAAATGGAAAAGACAGAATTTCAAGGGGAAATGCATTTGCAGATAGTGTAGCTAAAGACACAGCCAAGAGAAATCAAAATAGAATGGATCATGACAATTGGGAAATGGCAGTCTTACACCCACCCTCACCTGATTTTACACACATGCTAACAGACCTACAAAGGTATGCCACTGAAACAGAGGAGAAGGATTGGTGCTATCCAATCTTGCAGAAAAATCTAAAGTCTGGATTGGTCTGCAAGGAGGGGAAGCCATGCATACCTCAGCATAGTGCATCCATCTTCATTGCACACTTTCACGGGGTAGGACACAGCAGCATACAAACTACCCACATGTTGTTTTTTTCTCTTTAAATCCTTTATTATTTTCTGGAACAAATATACAAATTCTCATATCAACCAGTTAAAATTTACAAATATACTTTATACAAGTTAATACACTTGTTCCTTTTAACTCACCCCATCCCTTTTGCTTCCCTGCTGCGGGGTCCATCCGCATTTTAATATCTAACTTAACTTCTGTATCCAGAAATTCCCAATATAAGGGATCCTGGGGGCCTGAAGCGAGTAAGGGAGCCTGCCCCCGCAGGGAGCCATCACTCCAATTTCCTTGCCATTCTTCTATAGGCCTCAATGGTGTCTAGCCGAGCCCTCCATTCATTAAAGCTAGGACTATTCTTCGTACCCCAATATTTAATTATCAAGGCCTTTGCGACCATAAAACTTT
Organism: Bufo gargarizans; assembly: GCF_014858855.1. Lineage (NCBI taxonomy): Eukaryota > Metazoa > Chordata > Amphibia > Anura > Bufonidae > Bufo > Bufo gargarizans. The sequence continues at coordinate 127,211,164 of NC_058088.1, read as the reverse complement.
CCATGCTAACTCGTAATTGGTAGGGGGTCAGTTCAGAGCGGGGGAAGAGACCCAATATTGCCTGCATAAAACTTTGCTTCAATTTGATCTTATATCTTATATAGTTCCTCATAAATGCTAGTCCAATACCCCCACACTTCCGGACAATCCCATAGTAGGTGACTTAACTCCGTATTTTCTGACGAACATTTCCAACACAGGTCCTTCCTTTCCTTGTATATCTTGGCGAGGAAGGAGGGGGAGTAGTATAGGCGGTGAACAATCTTGAACTGTATCAATCTATATTTCTGAGAGATCGATACTTTTTTTATGTTTTGATATACGATATCCCATTCAAAGCTGTTCCCCTCGCCCAATTCAGCTTCCCAGCCTCCCTCACTTTTAAATGTGGTTATTTCCCCCAAACAGTCCCTGAGTTTATGATATATTTGAGAGAGTGTAAGTTGAGTATCCTTAAATCTAAAACAATAATCCAAAAAGGGGCTTGTCCTAATGGCCAATAAATTTTTGTCCCGAGTGCTCATATATGCGTGACTAATTTGTGCATACCTATATCTATCTAAGAAAGATGGTGTACCTTTTATTAGTGCACCTAAAGGGATAATATTACCATGTGATATTATATGAGTTAAGCGGTTAATTCCGCGTGAATTCCAATATTTATAGTCTACAATTGACTTAAATTCTTTTAAATTATAATTGTGCCAAAGTGGAGTAAAGTGAGTACGGAATGTCTCACCCAGTAATTTTTTTTATCTTATTCCAAACCTTGTTTAGTGTATTACTAATCAAACATTGTTTTTTCCTGATGTCCAAATGACCAGTCTCCAGGACAGAAAAAATATCCCCATATGGCCCCTGGAAATCCCTTGAGAGGATACCCAACAACAAAGCGGCCTGACTATCTTCCCTCCCCCCTCCCAAACACCACTTTATCTGTGCTGCAATATAATATCCCTGGAGGAATGGAAGGGAAAGGCCACCCCTTCTCTCCGATATACATAGATATTTTTGCTTAATCCTAACCCTTCCCCTCCCCCAGATTAAGTCGTTCATCAATTTGTCCACTAATCCAAAAGTGGAGTCATCAATCCATATCGGGCATGCTGTCAGCGGATATAATGCAATAGGGAGGACCACCATCTTAACTACCCACATGTTGTTGAGCCAAAGTTTTTACATCACTGATAGCAAACAGCTAGTCACAGACTACATACACAGATTTATTACGTGCTTGAGAAACAACCCTATCAACCCACTGAAAATACCTCACCAACACCTTGACTACCCAACTACACCATTCACCCACTTGCAGGTGGATTACACGCATATACCTAAAACAAAAGGGAAACAAGAGTATGCATTAGTGATAGTGGACATGTTCTCAAGGTGGCCAGAAGTTTTTCCTACAAAGGCAGAAGATGCTAAAACTACAGCCAAAATCCTGACTCAGCAAATAATCCCAAGGTGGGGCTGTCCTCTGGTTATTGAATCGGACCAGGGGCCGGCCTTCACCTCAAAACTTAACAAGGAGGTAGCTAGACTGTTACAAGTGTAATGGAAATTCCATATTCCATACCACCCACAAAGCTCAGGCATTGTGGAAAGAATGAACAGGACAGTTAAAGACACACTTAGAAAGGCCACTGCTGGTACATTTGAAAAATGGAAACAAATCCTACCCATAATACTTGCAGAAATTAGAATGTCGTCCAATAAGAAGTTAGGGATGTCACCATTTGAAATTCTAATGGGTAGGCCTTTACCCACACCATGGGCAAGACGCCCTCTGGTGGTGCAGGAAGGGGACTTGGACCTGATCAGAGAGCAGTATGTTACTAATCTGATCAAGGTCCTCAGTAAAACTGAAGAAAAAGTTGCTTGTAAGTCTCCTTCTCTTTCACAGGAACCAACCCATCCATTCCGGGTAGGCGACCAGGTGATAATCAAGATCTTAAAGAAGGGAAAGGAACCAGGAAGCTTCACCTACGGACCACCCACCGAGGTAGTCGCGTTCACCAGAACAGCAGTCCTCACTGAACAGTCACCCACGTGGATCCACGCCACAAGGATTAAGTTGGTGAAGAAAAGAGAGGTACTAACAGAGGCAGGCAGTCTTGACCTCGAAGAATATACAGAAGGGGTACTAACGGAGGCAGACAACCTTGACCCCCAATGAGATGACACAGTCGGGAAATTCCTCGAGATGGCTGAGATGCAGTGCCTTAATACTTGCAATTTTGTGTCTCCTACTTACTGTCCCATGGCTGTGGAACAGACAGACATACTTGAAAACGGAATGCAGAGGGGAAGACAATCTGTGGAAGACAAAGGAGAACTTATGGCTGTACCTGGCCAAAACTTTGAACTTAACTGATTTCTGTCTCCGAACCATTTTATCTGCATCTAACATTTTGGAGACATGTCTGGTAGCAGTCCCCACCCCAGTAGATGTATGGACGGGGCTCCTACGTTCCCAATGGAATGAAACAGACTTGGAGGATCATGATGTTAAATATGGATATGTAAATCCTTATCATGCTTGCTATAACTGTCCTACATATGAGACTCTGCAAAGTAATATGATAGAAATAATTACAGGTCTTGTTACAGCAGTAGAAATATGTTATAATTTCACCTCTGATGTGACACTATTGCCTCCCTGCATACAAGCAAAAATGCAGAATAAGACTAAGCCAAGTATTTGTGATAGAGATCTAGGTAGTTGTAAAAAGATAGTATCAGGAAACAATATGAAATGTAATATTACAAAAACAGTACCATCCCTGGACAAACATGTACCTCTACCAATAGGATGGGTATTGGCCTGTGGAAATACTAATTACACATACATACCAGCCAATATTACAGAGGGACCCTGTACAATAGCTAGGTTGACATTAACAATGATACCACTATTCCCAGCAATGCAGACACGACACACGAGAGACACTTCCCTACAGCTACCAGGAAATTGTGATTATAATGTGAATCTCCTCTCTAGATCAGAATACATGAGTTTAGGAATGTCTTTGATAGGGGTACTAGGGTTGGCCATATATAACCACAGGACAATATCAAAACTTGCCTGTTTTATGGTAAAACAAAAAAATGTCACTAGTGCAATTCTGCAAGATATGCTGCTGGATATACAATCATATTAAAAAGGCTATCTTGCAGAATAGGGCAACTATTGACTATTTCTTGCTTCAACATGGTATAGGATGCTCAGCGTTCGCAGGGATGTGTTGTTTCAATTTATCAGATCACTCCCGTGGAATAATAGATAAAATAAGCCAATTAGAAGAGATGATAAAACATATAAAACAAGATGTTGACCAAGGTTGGTGGGACTGGCTTTTTGGCTAGATACTTGACTTTGGTCAAATAAGGTATGTTTTAAGAGTGGCACTCGCCGTGATCGCTGCAATAGTGTGCCTCTGCTGTTGTCTACAGTGTGTGCCCTCCCTTTTTGCCATATGTAAAAATGTGGCCGAAAGAGGGGTACACTCAACATTCCTCTATACTCCGGTAGAGGTAGAAGAGGTAAACACAACCTCAATAAAGCCTGAGGATTATACTCCTGAAGGGTATATGGAATACCTAAAGGCTTATAAGCAAACCAAGGGAGAACAGAGAAAGAACCATATAGTATAAGATATCTATATAAGGTTCTAAAGAGGGGATTGATGGGGTATAAGTAACTCCACTTTGTCTTCTTTAAGCAACGTGTATTATGATTACATTAGACCAGTACACTGTTCCAAGATCTCCCTCCCCCTTTGTGGAATTTGAGAGACATCTTGTCCAGTCTAGAAGAGGCCCATGCATTTCATAGTTTAGCAGTCTTACCTTATAGGGTCATCTTCACTCAACGTATACTAGCCCATGTGTTTTTGGTTAATGCTGTTACTATGAGTCATCTATTATGTTAATGCAGAGCTCATGTGTATTCATACTATAGGTTAAAACAAATGCTAACATATGATTGGATGTAAAGAAAGCTCAACCCCCCTTTAGCAACTGTTTCCCCACTGCAAATAAACCAGAATGGATTGGAACAAGACACGTGTTTAGTGTACACTCTTATTCATTCTCCTGGTACCAGAAAAGTACTTAATTCAAGCTGATCACCGAGGTCTGTGTCAGGGACACAATAGGCAAAGAGTCCAAATTGCCTTACATACACCATGTCCCATTTAAAGCCCCCTGATGCACACCTAGAGTAGAAACTCCATAAAAGTGACCCCATCTAAGAAACTACATCCCTCAAGGTATTCAAAACTTGTTTTTTCAAACTTTGTTAACCCTTTAGGTGTTCCACAAGCGTTATTGGCAAATGGAGATGAAATGTGAGAATTTAAATTTTTTGCCCAATTTTTTATTTACTCCATTTTTTCCAGTAACAAAGCAAGTGTTAACAGCCAAACAAAACTCTATATTTATTACCCAGATTCTGTAGTTTGCAGAAACACTCCATATGTGGCTGTAAACTACTGTACGGGCAAACGGTAGGGCGTAGAGGGAAAGGTGCGGCGTGTGGCTTTTAGAAGACAGATTTTGCTGGACTGGTTAATTTACACTATGTCCCATTTGAAGCCCTCCTGATGCACCCCTAGAGTAGAAACTCCAAAAAAGTTACCCCATTTTAGAAACTACGGGATGGGGTGGCAGTTAAGTTGGTACTATTTTAGGGTACATATGATTTTTGGTTGCTCTATATTGCACTTTTTGTGAGGCAAAGTAACAAAAAATAGCTGTTTTGGCACCATTTATATTTTTTGTTATTTACAACATTCATCTGACAGGTTAGATCATGTGGTATTTTTATAGAGCAGGTTGTCACGGACGCGACAATATCAAATAGGACTACTTTTTTTGGTTGTTTGTTTTAGTTTTACATAACAAAGCATTTGAAAAAAAAAAAAAAGATTCTTTAGTGTCTCCACATTCTGAAAGCCATAGTTTTATTTATTTTTTTGGGCGACTGTCTTGTCTAGGGGCTCATTTTTTTCGGGATGAGATGACGGTTTGATTGGCACTATTCTGGGGTGCATATGACTTTTTGATCGCTTGCTATTACACTTTTTTTACACGGTTTTTTATTTTTTTATTTTTGCGGTATTCACCTGAGGGATTAGGTCATGTGATATTTTTATAGAGAAGGTTAATATGAATGCGGCAATACCCAATATATAAATATTTATTTTATTTATTTAAGTTTTACACAATGATTTCATTTTTGAAACAAAAAATAATAATATTTTAGTGTCTTCATAGTCTGAGAGCCATAGTTTTTTCAGTTTCTGGGCGATTGTACTATGTAGAGGCTCATTTTTTGCGGGATGAGGTGACGGTTAGATTGGTACTTTTTTTGGGGTCATATGCCTTTTTGATTGCTTGGTGTTGCACTTTTAGTGATGTAAGTTGACAAAAATTGCTTTTTTATACACAGTTTTTATTTTTTATTTTTATGGTATCTCTCGGATGGGGTGGATCATGTGATATATTTATAGAGCCGTTCGTTACGGAGGCGGCAATGCCTAATATGTGCGGTTTTTCTTTGTTTTCAATTTTTTATTAGAAAATCTGGGGAATGGGGCGTTTTTTTTTTTTTTTTACTTGAAACTATTTTTTTATTCAAAACACTTTTTTTAACTTTGATTTTTTAAACTTTATTTCTGTCCCACTCTTTTAGGGGTCTGATCCCCTCTGCAATGCATTACAATACATCTGTATTGTAATGCATTGCCTGTTAGTGTATGACACTGAGTCATACACTAACAGGTTGCCTAGGAGACCTAGCCTGAGGCGGGATCTCCTCGGCTCCCATAGAAGGCAGTTCCCGATGCCGTGCAGGGCATTGGGCAGCCTCTGCACAGCATCAGGCTGCCTTGTCACGCATCGAGTCCCCGCCACAGCAGCGCGGGGACTCAATACGATCACTCACCTGCTGCAAACCACTTCTATGTCGCGGTCAGCGCGGACCGCGGCATAGAAGGGGTTAATCCTCCGGCATCGCTGTAAACAGCGATGCCGGCGGATACAGCAGGGGCCCGGCTACCAGGGACTGCCGGACCCCTTGCAGTGATTGGGTGCGCACCACTCCGGTGCCCGCCCGATCATCCCGCCGTACATGTACGGCGGAATGCATTCTGGCAATGCATCCCCCGCCGTACATGTACGGCGTTCTGCACTAAGGGGTTAAAGGGGCGGTCACTATGGAAGCCACTGTTAAAGGGGCGGCCACAGTTAAAGTCACTGTTAAAGGGGCGGTCACCGCTAAAGGGGCGGCCACTGTAAAAGTCAGTGTTAAACAGACGGTCACTGTTAAAGGGGCGTCCATTATAAAAGTCACGGTTAAAGGGCCTGCCACTGTGAAAGTCACTGTTAAAAGGGGAGCCACCGTGAAAGTCACTGTTAAAGGGGCGGCCACAGTTAAAGTCACTGTTAAAAGGGCAGTTACCGTTAAAGGGGCGGCCACTGTAAAATTCAGTGTTAAACAGGCAGTCACCGTTAAAGGGGCGGCCACTGTTAAAGTCACTGTTAAAGGGGTGGTCACCGTTAAAGGGGCAGCCATTATGAAAGTCAATGTTAAAGGGGCGGTCACGTTAAAAGGGAGGCCACTGTAAAATTCACTGTTAAAGAGGCGGTCACCAATAAAGGGGCGGCCACCGTGAAAGTCACTGTTAAAGGGTCGGTTGCCGTTAAAGGGGCGACTACTGTGAAAGTCACTGTTAAAGGGGCAATCACCGTTAAAGCGGCAGCCATTGTGAAAGTTACTATTAATGTGATGTTTACCGTTAAAGGGGCAGCCATTGTGAAAGTCACTGTTAAAGAGGCGCTCACCGTTAAAAGGGAGGCCACTGTAAAATTCACTGTTAAAGAGGCGGTCACCGTTAAAGGGGCAGCCACCGTGAAAGTCACTGTTAAAAAGGCAGCCACCGTGAAAGTCACTGTTAGATGAGCAGTCACTGTTAAAGGGGTGGCCACTGTGAAAGCACTATTAAAGGGGCAGTCACCATTAAAGGGGTGTCTACTATGAAAGTCACTGTTAAACTGGCAGTCATCATTAAAGGGGCGGTCACCGTGGAAGTCACTGTTAAAGGAGCCACCACCATTAAAGTCACTGTTAAAGGGGGGTCACCAACAAAGGGGCGGCCACCATGAAAGTCACTGTTAAAGGGGCAGTCCCTGTTAAAGGGGCAGCCACTGGGGAAGTCACTGTTAATCGGGAGGTCACCGTTAAAGAGGCGGCCATTGTGAAAATCACTGTTAAAGGGGCAGATTCATTAAAGGGGCGGCAACTGTGAAAGTCACTGTTAAAAGGGCAGCCACCGTGAAAGTCACTATGAAAGTGGCGGTCACTGTTAAAGGGGTGGCCACTATGAAAGTCACTGTTTAACGGGCGGTCACTGTTAAAGGGGCGGCCATTGTGAAAGTCATTGTTAAAAGGACAGGCAACCTTGAAAGTCACTCTTAAAGGGGAAGTCACTGTTAAAGAGGCAACCACTGTGAAAGTCACTGTTAAAGGGGCAGTCACCGTTAAAAGAGTGGCCACTGTAAAAGTCACTGTTATTTAATATAAAATTGCAATAAATAAATGCCCAAGCAACGCTGGGTCATCAGCTAGTTATTTATATAAGTTAACTGTCTAATCTAATACAACAAAGCACAGAGCACAGTAATGACACTGCTGTCTCTTTCATAACTGCAATAAACTTTAGAAAATAGCTGCTGGGGAGGTTCTTATATAATAAGGGGTAGGCAACTTTTCTATTGGTAACTAGGGATGTTGCTAAGCTGTGACAAAGCCTTTTCATAGGCCCACAAGCTATATTCTAAATATTAGCAAATTCTCAAAGTGCTGATATTCGCAATAAAATATTGCAATACGAATATTCGCGCTCAACACTACTCCTCATGCTGCTCCAATCTCCACACTATGTCACCTTGCCACTCTGTGGCTTCCTGATGCTGCCACCACCTACAAATGCTGTCATTGTGCCACTCTGCGGCCTGCAGCCACCTCCACACTCTGTCATCTTGCCACTCTGTGGCCTTTTCTTATGCTGCCACCACCTACAGACTCTGTCATTGGGCCACTCTGTGGACTTCTCATGCTCTCACCCTCCCCACTTCATGACAGGGCCACTATTTTGTCTTTTTGGCTTGGCTGAGATCATCATTTATTTGACCCTTCCTCTGATCTGTCAGAAGGAAGGTAAAATGAGACGCACAACAGATCCTCTCTGTATAGCAGCTGTAAGGCCTGTATGGTGCCATCAGAATTGGCTTGTGATTTGGTAGACAAAAGCAGAAGTGGGTACAAAACACAAAAAGACTTGCAAATATCCTGTTAACACGTGTCATCTCTGTTTTGGATCCGCTCCTGTTTTTTTTGGGGCATTAGCAATACTGATGGTTTACTGACCAAATGCTGACTGAGTGAAGGTAGATGCTTCACAGACAGGATCCGTTTTTTGTGGGTTATTGTTCTGATGGATCAGAGGAAGGGTAAAATAATCAGTGATGTCAACACAAACTTACTGCTGACACCCGTTCCACTCTGTCGGGGGGCTCTACTTGTATAAGTGTTTAATAGAACAGGTTCTGTAGACATCTATGTGGAATCAGCTGACGACGGTGTAAAAGGAGTGCACTTCGTCTTTGCACTAACATCGACCTGTTAGGCTGAATTCATACTTGAGTTAGTTGGTCAGTTTTGGCCCCATGACTGCCCAAATAGGTGAAGTGTGCAATGATTCTAAGAGTGATGCCTGTCATCTGCATGTCATACTGACAGTATTATTTCACTACCAAAGCAGACTCCCTATGAGTGTTACTGCAAGATAGAGTGTTCTACACCACTGCAGCCAGGAAATAGTTTTTAACATAATTTGCCTCAAATTTATTCGTATCGAACCACATTTTTCCAAAACAAATTTGCGGACCGGCGACTAGAATTTTAGAAAAATTTGATCATCTCTAATAGTCTCCACTATAACAATTTAGTCAAGTACCACCAGCCTCAAAAAAATCACAGACATTTCTGGATGGTTGGCAACCCTGATTACTACCATCTTTATGAGTTTACCATGACCAATAGAAGATAAAGTTTACACCAAGATTTTATCTTTATGTTGAATCCAGTCAGAAGTGGATCCACCTCATCAGTAACAAATCCTAGCATCAGAAGTGGTTCTTAGAAGAGGAGGACCAATTTATCTAATTTCCCCTTAAGGCTCATTTAGCAATCTTTTAGTGCTTGCATTGATTCATTTTGTATAACCTATTGCTGTACACACTTTAGAAATATGGAGTACTCTATAATGTACTGTATGCCAGCGAGTGTGGATATTACAGATGTGCTACTGGGATATAGACCTATGTACATTAATAACTTATTTAGACAATCTGAAATTGCTACTGTGTTAAAACATTTAAATGTAACAACAGAAGCCAAATCTACCATATTGCCACAGTTTTGCTCATATAATCCTTCATTAAATATCCTGGTAGGGTACAAATCACTTCCTGCTGTTGGCATACTCTTATATCCACCTTTGATGAAGTTAAATCATAGAATTATACTGTGCTATGTTTTTTTGTTAGTAAATTCTGTGAATGTAAAGTTTGTAATAAATGACACATTTTGAATGTTTTCAAATGAAGCTTTACAATTAGGGATGAGCGAACTCGAACTGTATAGTTCGGGTTCGTACCGAATTTTGGGGTGTCCGTGACACGGACCCGAACCCGGACATTTTCGTAAAAGTCCGGGTTCGGGTTCGGTGTTCGTCGCTTTCTTGGCGCTTTTGTGACGCTTTCTTGGCGCTTTTTGAAAGGCTGCAAAGCAGCCAATCAACAAGCGTCATACTACTTGCCCCAAGAGGCCATCACAGCCATGCATACTATTGGCATGGCTGTGATTGGCCAGAGCACCATGTGACCCAGCCTCTATTTAAGCTGGAGTCACATAGCGCCGCCCGTCACTCTGCTCTGATTAGCGTAGGGAGAGGTTGCGGCTGCGACAGTAGGGCGAGATTAGGCAGATTAACTCCTCCAAAGGACTTGATTATCTGATCGATCTGCAGCTGTGGGTCATTGAGCTGCTGATACTCAATTGCTCACTGTTTTTAGGCTGCCCAGACCGTTTGTCAGTCACATTTTTCTGGGGTGATCGGCGGCCATTTTGTGTCTTGTGGTGCGCCAGCACAAGCTGCGACCAAGTGCATTTAACCCTCAATGGTGTAGTTGTTTTTTGGCTAAAGCCTACATCAGGGTGAAGCTGTCACACCAAGTGCATTTAACCAGCAATAGTCTGTTTATTTTTTGGCCATATACTACATCAGGGGCAAGCTGCGCCCGTCACCAAGTGCATTTAACCCTCAGTAGTGTGGTTGGTCAAGCTGTGACACCAAGTGCATTTAACCAGCAATAGTCTGTTCATTTTTTGGCCATATACTACATCAGGGGCAAGCTGCGCCCGTCACCAAGTGCATTTAACCAGCAATAGTCTGTTCATTTTTTGGCCATATCCCAGTCTAATTCTGTCACTAAATCCATACCGGTCACCCAGCGCCTAAATACTAGGCCTCAAATTTATATCCCGCTAAATCTGTCGTTATCGCTGTACTGTTGTGGCTGGGCAAGTTATTTAGTGTCCGTCAAAGCACATTTTTTGTTCAGGGTTGAAATACAATTCCCAATTTAGCAATTTCATAATTTAGTGGTTTCTGCTATATCAGAGCTATTTGAAATCTATCCCTAAAAGGGTATATAATATTCAAGGTGCACATAGGGTCATTCAGAATAACTTCACACACACGCTACTGTGCATTTCCAAGTCTAATTCTGTCACTAAATCCATACCGGTCACCCAGCGCCTAAATACTAGGCCTCAAATTTATATCCCGCTAAATCTCTCGTTATCGCTGTACTGTTGTGGCTGGGAAAGTTATTTAGTGTCCGTCAAAGCACATTTTTTGTTCTGGGTTGAAATACAATTCCCAATTTAGCAATTTCATAATTTAGTGGTTTCTGCTATATCAGAGCTATTTGAAATCTATCCCTAAAAGGGTATATAATATTCAAGGTGCACATAGGGTCATTCAGAATAACTTCACACACACGCTACTGTGCATTTCCAAGTCTAATTCTGTCACTAAATCCATACCGGTCACCCAGCGCCTAAATAGCAGGCCTCAAATTTATATCCCTCTAAATCTGTCATTACCGCTGTACTGTTGTGGATGGGCGAGTTATTTAGTGTCCGCCAAAGCACATTTTTTGTTCTGGGTTGAAATACAATTCCCAATTTAGCAATTTCATAATTTAGTGGTTTCTGCTATATCAGAGCTATTTGAAATCTATCCCTAAAAGGGTATATAATATTCAAGGTGCACATAGGGTCATTCAGAATAACTTCACACACACGCTACTGTGCATTTCCAAGTCTAATTCTGTTAGTAAATCCATACCGGTCACCCAGCGCCTAAATACTAGGCCTCAAATTTATATCCCGCTAAATCTCTCGTTACCGCTGTCCTGTTGTGGCTGGGAAAGTTATTTAGTGTCCGTCAAAGCACATTTTTTGTTCTGGGTTGAAATACAATTCACAATTTAGCAATTTCATAATTTAGTGGTTCCTGCTATATCAGAGCTATTTGAAATCTATCCCTAAAAGGGTATATAATATTCAAGGTGCACATAGGGTCATTCAGAATAACTTCACACACATGCTACTGTGCATTTCCAAGTCTAATTCTGTTAGTAAATCCATACCGGTCACCCAGCGCCTAAATACTAGGCCTCAAATTTATATCCCGCTGGATTTTAATACAATACATTGGGCCAAATAATATTTTTGTTGTTGTGGTGAACCATAACAATGAGGAAAACATCTAGTAAGGGACGCGGACGTGGACATGGTCGTGGTGGTGTTAGTGGACCCTCTGGTGCTGGGAGAGGACGTGGCCGTTCTGCCACATCCACACGTCCTAGTGTACCAACTACCTCAGGTCCCAGTAGCCGCCAGAATTTACAGCGATATATGGTGGGGCCCAATGCCGTTCTAAGGATGGTAAGGCCTGAGCTGGTACAGGCATTAGTTAATTGGGTGGCCGACAGTGGATCCAGCACGTTCACATTATCTCCCACCCAGTCTTCTGCAGAAAGCGCACAGATGGCGCCTGAAAACCAAGCCCATCAGTCTGTCACATCACCCCCATGCATACCAGGGAAACTGTCTCAGCCTCAAGTTATGCAGCAGTCTCTTATGCTGTTTGAAGACTCTGCTGGCAGGGTTTCCCAAGGGCATCCACCTAGCCCTTCCCCAGCGGTGGAAGACATAGACTGCACTGACGCACAACCACTTATGTTTCCTGATGATGAGGACATGGGAATACCACCTCAGCATGTCTCTGATGATGACGAAACACAGGTGCCAACTGCTGCGTCTTTCTGCAGTGTGCAGACTGAACAGGAGGTCAGGGATCAAGACTGGGTGGAAGACGATGCAGGGGACGATGAGGTCCTAGACCCCACATGGAATGAAGGTCGTGCCACTGACTTTCACAGTTCGGAGGAAGAGGCAGTGGTGAGACCGAGCCAACAGCGTAGCAAAAGAGGGAGCAGTGGGGGGGCGGAGCTAGCGCCTGAACTGAATGGAAGCATCCGGTTAGAGCTCCTGCTTTCAACCTGCTGAGGGAACGGCTATCTTTAACACAGAGAGCTCAAAATGGTCAAATATGGTGGCCAGAAGCAGTGTGACCAAGCTGCACAAGCTAAATCTTCGCCAGCGGTCTCAGACATGACAAAATATCTAAAGAAGCAGCAGGCAGCCGGCCCGGCCAAAGAATCCAAGATGGCCACGGCTCCCGGCGGCGCTCCACGAGGCCGCACTACAAGCTTCTCTGAAGGTGAGGAAGACGCGGAGGAAGAGGGTGAGTCCCGCAACCTCCCGGTGTCACGTAGCTTCATTAAGCAAGCTTTAGAGGAGGCAATGCACCCGGTAATCTCGAAACTACAGGAGGTGGCTCAGGACATTCAGCAGATAGGCCACAGAGTGGATGCGCTAGAAACTGCGCACGCAGCGACGCTTGACCACAGCGCTGCAGTCACTAAATCGTTATCTGCCTGTCAGTTTCACTTTAATCAGTTATATTCCTCCCTGGAAGACCAGGAGAATAGAGGAAGGCGTAATAACCTCCGGTTTAGAGGGATCCCTGAGACGATCTCCACCTCAGACATTCCGAACGCCATTACAAAAATAGTCACTTCCTTGCTGGGAGAATTTGATCCAGCCATGCTGATAATAGAACGGGCACACAGAGCTTTACGCCCTCGTCCTAAGGACACTGATCCCCCCAGGGACGTGATATGTCGTTTCCTGAACTACCAGGATAAGGAAGCAATATTGAAAGCTGCCAGAATTGCACCATCGATTCTCCTGGAGGAGTCGCAGATACAGATATATCAAGACTTATCACCATCTACCCTGCAAAAAAGGCGATTTTTGAGGCCCCTTACGTCATTGCTTAAGGAAAAGAAGATCCTCTACAGATGGTCCTTTCCGTTTGGGCTGTCCTTCCTAGCTGATGGAAAAAGGATCACGATATCATCCTTCTCGGACTTATCGGAAGCTTATATAGCTTTGGACTCTCCTCCTCTGAACATTCCAGATTGGGACAAAGTTCAAGATATTTCAACTCTACCAGCTTTACCTGTCCCCCAGCCTTGGGAGACTACTACAACACCGAAGAAGATGAGGTCCAAGAAGTCCAGAGATGTCTCAACGCCAAAAAAGACCCACTTCTCACAGGATAGCTCCTGAACTCTTGGTGTCATTTGTCTTTGACTTTTCTTCTTCTATTCTCCTACTGTCCTGTCAGTCCCTCTCTATTTGTAGTCCGCTATACTGTTATTTTAATCCAGCTTTAATGTCACCTTCCTTTTACAGATTTGATCTATGCTTTTGTCTCTTATGATTTTATGTTTTATATTTTAGGCCGGTTCCCTCCCTGATGCAGGTTACTTGTGAACTTGTTTCACTCTCCCCCTACCCCATTTGATAGTTGCTGTACGTGCGACTTCACATGTTGTTGTTATACCACTTAGTGTGGTCTCAGGTTTCTGTTTATATGTTATTATGGTATAACTCAGGGCCTATAGATTCTATTATGCTCATTATGCATCGCTATGCTTCGTATGTTATTATGGTCAAGAAATGTCTGAACTAGTAATTGTCTCTTATAATGTGAAGGGATTAAGGTCCCCCTCTAAACGCAGTCAAATCTTTTCTCTCCTCTGGAAGGAAAAAAGTGCAGTGATTTTCCTACAAGAAACTCATTTTAAGCAGGATAACTTTCCAAACCTATCATTCACTAAATACCCTACTTGGTATCATTGTGGCGCAGATGGGGCGGCGTCTAGAGGGGTCAGCATTGGTTTCAGGCGTAACACCCCATTCACCTATCTGAGTCATGTTCAAGACCCAGAGGGCCGTTACATTATATTAAAAGGAAAAATCGGTCAAACCTTGTACACTTTTGTTAATGCCTACGCCCCTAATGCTGACCAAACTAGATGGATTGCCAGCCTTCTATCTTTAGTTGAGAAACATAGGGAAGGTATATTAATATTAGCGGGAGATTTGAATATGCCTCTTAATCCCCTTTTGGATACGTCTTCAAGAAAATCAGCTCTCCCCTCTAAGGCAATCAAAGCTACTCTGGCTAGAATGTTCAAACTTGGTTTGGTTGATGTGTGGAGATGTCTTAATCCTACTAATATTGACTACTCTTTTTTTTCTGCAGCCAACAACTCATATAGCAGAATTGATTATGTATTAATCTCCAAAGAACACTTGCAACTTTGCTCTTCGGCGAAAATAGGGTCCATGACGCTATCAGACCATTCACCAGTCTTCTGCTCCATCCGCCCTTCACAAGGTATGGGTAAGAAATCTGGTTGGAGGTTCAACGAGTCCATCTTGGAAAATGCCAAACATAAGAATAAAATACTTTCCCTCCTAAAGGAATACTTCCAAATTAATCATACTTCTGACATTTCCCCAAATACCCTATGGGATGCCCATGAAACATATATAAGGGGACAATTGATAAGCCTATGCTCTTATCTGAAGAAAGAGGCCAACAAAAAAATAGACTCCCTTCTTTCCAGGATTAATAACTTAGAGAAGACTCATAAAATTTCTTTATTGCAACTTCACTTATCTGAACTTATTTTACTCAAAACAGAGCTTAAAAATTTACTAAATGAGCGCTCTGCGAAGTATTTTTTAAGCTCTCAGCAAAAATTTTTTGCTCATGGCGATAAAGCAACAAAGTTTCAGATGCAACGGATTAAAAGTAGGAAATTGAATGGCTTTATACATAAAATTACCTCTCCAACAGGTTCAATGTTGCTCAAAACAGAAGAAATAGCAGAACAGTTTAAGTTGTATTATGAGTCCCTGTATAATCTCCCCCCCCCCCCATCTTCCTGATCCTGGACTGGATAAGGAACAAAATATCTCTTCCTTTCTTAGCTCGCTTCATCTCCCTATCCTTACAAATAACCAACATGACCAGCTGGCTGCTCCGTTTACTATAGCGGACATTCAAGAAGCACTTAATTCATCCCCGACCGGGAAATGCCCCGGACCGGATGGTTTACCTCTGTCCTATTATAAAGCTTATTCCGAAGTCCTGTTTCCCCACCTACTTCCAATATGCAATAATGCTCTGCACAACTCCCCTGTGTCATCCGATATGTCTAGAGCTACGATAACAATTATTCCCAAACCAGGTAAGGATCATTCCATCTGCTCAAATTACCGTCCCTATATCTTTGCTTAACACTGACCTTAAACTATTGGCCAAAATGTTGGCTACTAGACTGCAAAAACTACTCCCCTCCCTGATCCATCCAGACCAGGTCGGATTTGTTAAGGGAAGAGAGGGTAAGGACAATGTTATGAAAGTTCTAAATGCATTGTACTTCTCCTCTTTTAAAAAAATACCCATAGTTCTCTTAGGTACCGATGCCAAGAAGGCGTTTGACAGAATAGACTGGCTATATATTAGTCTTACGCTAGCCAAATTTAATATCCCTGTTCAATTCTCAAATGCAATCAGGGCTATGTATCACTCCTCCTCGGCATCGGTACTAGTTAATGATACCCTGTCTTCCTGCTTCAGTATAAGGAATGGCACAAGACAGGGCTGTCCCCTGTCCCTGCTTATTTTCGTATTGGTTATGGAGACGCTTTTACAATCCCTGAGACAGCAAACAGATATTATAGGACTTAAAGTGGGAAGTCAGGAAATCAAATTAGCTGCATTTGCTGATGACCTCTTGATCTGCACAACCAATCCGAAAAAATCTCTTCCTGCTATCTTATCGTTGTTGGACTTATTTGGGTCACTCTCTAATTTCAAGGTAAACCCTGCTAAATCTCAACTCATTCATAGTGGGTTCCCCCCCTCAACAATTAGAATTCTTAAGCTCCAATCTCCCTTTAACTGGTCCACACAAAGGTTGACGTACCTGGGAGTGAACATATCCCCTAATACTAAAGACTTATACAAACTAAACTTTATTCCTCTTTTAAAGTCGGTTATTGACCAGATGGACTCGTTGGACCTCCCTTTTCTGTCTTGGTTTGGCAGAAAGAATATGGTATCGGCATTGATTCTACCCAAATTGACATATGTCATACAGGTTCTGCCTATCAAGATACCGAAATCCTTCTTTAATAGATTTAACAAAACAGTACGTCATTTTATTTGGAAGGGGCGCAGACCGAGAATTGCATTGGACACTCTCACCAAACCAAAGGAGCTAGGTGGGATTAATCTCCCAGATCCTGAAATATACATGAAAGCCATACATCTAGCCAGAGTAGTAGATTGGATTAGAGCTCCCCCCCATAAATTTTGGGTTTAGATGGAAAATAGCTTTCTCCCCTCCAATCCCAGAGCTGTTCTGCTTGCTGGGAAATCCTTTCCCCCAACTTCTCAAATCCAAAACCCTATGATAAGATGCTCATTGGCAGTTTGGGAATGGTTCTCCTCTAGTGGTATAATGCTTACCACTCCTTCCTCACTTCTGACTTTGGGAGATGTCATTGATTTAGCACCCTTGGATTTAAAAGAGACTTGTAGCCCTGTGGTTAGGCAGTCTAACTTACTCATATCAGATATCCTAAAAGAGCACGATACCTTCCCCCCCCCCCCCTTCCTCTCCTTTTTACCAACTTGAAAGAATCTATGTCTCTTTCATTTGTACATCAAATATATACTATCTGAAATGGCTTTGGCGGAGAGCCTTCCTAAGGTGACACCTCTGTTCCCATGGTTTGAAGGGCTAATTGGATCTAAACAAGCGCCTAATAGATTAATTTCATTCATATACAAAAGGATCAAGTCACCGGTGACTGACATTACACCAGCTATAGTGAGAGTTTGGGAAAAAGATCTCAATCGATCCCTAACCCCCACTGAAATCAAGACTATGTTTTCTGTTCCACATAAAATTTCAAGGTGCGTGCGTGTTCAGGAAAATGGGTACAAGATTATGATGCGGTGGTATAAAACTCCAGAAAATATTGCACAATACTTTTCCAATGTTTCCGACTCCTGTTGGAGATGCAAAACCTCCAAGGGCACTTTCTACCACATATGGTGGGAATGCCCAACTATTCAATCATGGTGGCATTCCATAATAATTAAATGTAATAAGATTTGTGGCACTTCTTTGGTATGTTCTCCTGAACTGACTCTCCTTGGCCTGGGGCTGGATGGGATCCACAAGAAGGTCAGGTCCTTATTACTTATACTATTAGCTGCATCTAGAATTTTAGTTGCTGCCGCCTGGCTTTCTACAGAGGCCCCAGATGAGGCTAAATGGACACAAAAGGTGGACCAACTGTATAGATTAGAGGAACTCTCTCATTGGGAAACCCGCACTAGAAGCACCTTCCTGGACATGTGGGCTCCTTGGAAGACGTTTAGGGGCCTTCCTTGATTTTTACTTGCTTATTTTTTCTAGCTTTCTTTTCTCATTATTACCATTTTACCCTTTCTCTATTGTATAGGGCAAATAACTGACTTAGTACCGTACCCTGTTGCTGCATCAAGTGAGCTATAACGTATATTTGTATCTTACCTGATTTACACCATTTGTTTTGTTGATGTTTTCTCCACTTCCCTTTCCCCATTTATGTTAATTTATGGCACTGCTTACTGATTTGCTGTGTTATGATGTGCTGGTATGACTTAATACCGTATATTTATATTTTTGTACTTTCATATTGGCGCTACTTTCCCGCCATTGTCATCTATCTTTGTTATTATTTGAAAAACAATAAAAATTGTTAATAAAAAAAAAAAAAAAAAGAGGGAGCAGTGGGCAAAAGCAGAACACCCGCCGCCAAGAGACTCCGCCTGCTACTGACCGCCACCATCTGGGACCGAGCACCCCAAAGGCAGCTTCAAGGAGTTCCCTGGCATGGCACTTCTTCAAACAATGTGCTGACGACAAGACCCGAGTGGTTTGCACGCTGTGCCATCAGAGCCTAAAGCGAGGCATTAACGTTCTGAACCTGAGCACAACCTGCATGACCAGGCACCTGCATGCAAAGCATGAACTGCAGTGGAGTAAACACCTTAAAACCAAGGAAGTCACTCAGGCTCCCCCTGCTACCTCTTCTGCTGCTGCCGCCTCGGCTTCTTCTGCTGCTGCCGCCTCGGCCTCTTCCTCCGCCTCTGGAGGAACGTTGGCACCTGCCGCCCAGCAAACAGGGGATGTACCACCAACACCACCACCACCACCTCCGTCACCAAGCGTCTCAACCATGTCACACGGCAGCGTTCAGCTCTCCATCTCACAAACATTTGAGAGAAAGCGTAAATTCCCACCTAGTCACCCTCGATCAATTGCCCTGAAGCTCATGTCGCTTGCTGTCCCACAGTATGTTGTTCCCAGCCGCCACTACTTCTCCAAGAGAGCCCTGCCTTCCCTGCACAACCAAGTATCCGATAAAATCAAGTGTGCACTGCGCAACGCCATCTGTAGCAAGGTCCACCTAACCACAGATACGTGGACCAGTAAGCACGGCCAGGGACGCTATATCTCCCTAACTGCACACTGGGTAAATGTAGTGGCAGCTGGGCCCCAGGCGGAGAGCTGTTTGGCGCACGTCCTTCCGCCGCCAAGGATCGCAGGGCAACATTCTTTGCCTCCTGTTGCCACCTCCTCCTTCTCGGCTTCCTCCTCCTCTTCTTCCACCTGCTCATCCAGTCAGCCACACACCTTCACCATCAACTTCAGCACAGCCCGGGGTAAACGTCAGCAGGCCATTCTGAAACTCATATGTTTGGGGGACAGGCCCCACACCGCACAGGAGTTGTGGCGGGGTATAGAACAACAGACCGACAAGTGGTTGCTGCCGGTGAGCCTCAAGCCCGGCCTGGTGGTGTGTGATAATGGGCGAAATCTCGTTGCAGCTCTGGGACTAGCCAATTTGACGCACATCCCTTGCTTGGCGCATGTGCTGAATTTGGTGGTGCAGAAGTTCATTCACAACTACCCCGACATGTCAGAGCTGCTGCATAAAGTGCGGGCCGTCTGTTCGCGCTTCCGGCGTTCACATCCTGCTGCTGCTCGCCTGTCTGCGCTACAGCGTAACTTCGGCCTTCCCGCTCACCGCCTCATATGCGACGTGCCCACCAGGTGGAACTCCACCTTGCACATGCTGGACAGACTGTGCGAGCAGCAGCAGGCCATAGTGGAGTTTCAGCTGCAGCACGCACGGGTTAGTCGCACTGCAGAACAGCACCACTTCACCACCAATGACTGGGCCTCCATGCGAGACCTGTGTGCCCTGTTGCGCTGTTTCGAGTACTCCACCAACATGGCCAGTGGCGATGACGCCGTTATCAGCATTACAATACCACTTCTATGTCTCTTTGAGAAAACACTTAGGGCGATGATGGAAGAGGAGGTGGCCCAGGAGGAGGAGGAGGAGGAGGAGGAAGAGGGGTCATTTTTAGCACTTTCAGGCCAGTCTCTTCGAAGTGACTCAGAGGGAGGTTTTTGGCAACAGCAGAGGCCAGGTACAAATGTGGCCAGACAGGGCCCACTACTGGAGGACGAGGAGGACGAGGATGAGGAGGAGGTGGAGGAGGATGAGGATGAAGCATGGTCACAGCGGGGTGGCACCCAACGCAGCTCGGGTCCATCACTGGTGCGTGGCTGGGGGGAAAGGCAGGACGATGACGATACGCCTCCCACAGAGGACAGCTTGTCCTTACCCCTGGGCAGCCTGGCACACATGAGCGACTACATGCTGCAGTGCTGTCACTACCAGAGCTTTGAGACGTTCTCAAAGCTCTGTGTCTCCACCCCTGTGATGATGTCACTTAGGGTTGGAGGTTTTCTCACTGTTCTGTTTCTCCGCCCCTGTGATGAGGTCTTACTCTCAGCTGTCTCTCCTGCGTTTGATTTCTCTGCCTTTAAATCACCCCTCCTCCTATTGCAGGGCGTGGATTATATTTCTCCTTTCAGTTGTAGCTCTGCCTTGAGTATCTTCACTCCTTTAGCTACTAGTTCTCTGGACCTGTGTTCTGCTGCTGCAAGCACTCCGGATATTGCCAGCGGTCCTTGGATCCGTCTTCTCTACGGCTGCAGCTCCATCAGCTAAGTGTGCAGACTTTGTTATGTACCTGGTGATTTCCTGACTGGATCTGAGGTGGCCCCGGTTCCCTCCTTATTCTGTGCAGGGCATCGGAGGCCGTGCCCCTTCCACTATTGTAGGGGTTACAGGGCTCATCAGTCTAAGGTACGCGGGCATGCCTCGTTCCACCATTTGGATCCAGGCATGTGCTTTAGCAGCATAGGGACAGTGTTGAGGGTCTGACAGGGGTCACCCTTTCTCTTCCCTAGTTTGGGTCCGGTCAGTAGCTCTTTTTACTGTGTATACTCTTGTTACCCTTAAACAGCCGTGACATTATAATCCACCAAAACCGTCCTTGTTGACATGGATCCGCTTTCTGACCTGGTTGACCGCATGCAGGGTCTTTCTTTGGAAGTAGCGGATCTCCGTCAATCTCTGACTCAGCTACAAGCATTGGGCTCTGCTCCGGCTCATGGAGTCTGTTGCGAGCCAAAGGTCTCACTTCCGGAAACGTTCTCCGGGGGCAGTGAGAATTTTGTTCGCTTCAGAGAGGCATGTAAACTCCATTTTTGTTTGTGTCCCCACTCCTCTGGTAATGAGGAACAGAGGGTGAGGATTGTCATCTCCCTGCTCAGAGGTAATGCTCAGACTTGGGCTTTTTCGCTGCCATCAGGGGATCCTTCCCTGCGATCCGTGGAGAGGTTTTTTGTGGCCCTGGGGCAGATATATGATGACCCGGATCGTGTTGCTCTGGCAGAATCGAACTTACATGTTCTATGCCAGAACAAACTGTCTGCGGAGCTTTATTGTTCTGAATTTCGGAGATGGGCAGCTGATTCAGGCTGGAATGATGCTGCACTCCGAAGTCAGTTCTGTCATGGTCTCTCAGAGGGTTTGAAAGATGCCTTTGCTTTCCATGAGAGACCAACATCCTTAGAGTCTGCCATGTCATTGGCGGTACGCCTTGACAGGCGTCTAAGGGAAAGAAACAAGACCTCTCCGTCCAGCCATTGTCAGTCTAGGGGCAATGGTGCGGACTCATTCAGTATGCAGGGGTCTCATCCTGTCTCGCTCCCCTCTGAGGAGGAGCCCATGCAGCTAGGCCGACTTGCCCCTGATAAAAGAGGATTTAGTCCTCAGAATATGGTGTGTTTTTGTTGTGGGGGCATAGGTCATTTGGCAAATGTTTGTCCGTCTAGGAGATTCCTGAACTGTACTAAGAGCGATAATAAGAGAAAAACCTCAAGAGGTAGATCATCAAGTTCTGCTTCATCTGCTACTTTGGGCAAAGTTGATGTGGGATTTGATGCTTTTCCTCTGACCTGCAGTTCCCGTTTTCTCCTGTCTGCCAGGGTGGCGCTAGAGAGCAAGGTCATTCCTTGTGAGATTTTTGTCGATAGTGGAGCGGCCGTCAATCTTATTGACACTCAATTTGTAGCTTTGCATGGCTTTCAGGTTTGTACATTAGAAAAGGATATACCTGTTTTTGCTATTGACTCTGCCCCACTCTCGCAGAGATCTCTGAAAGGCATTGTTCACAATATCCGGCTAGCTGTAGGTGACACTCATGTGGAGGTGATATCTTGTTTTGTCCTTAACGGATTGCCTTCTCCTCTAGTTTTGGGGCTACCCTGGCTCACTAGACATAACCCCACTATTGATTGGCAAGGAAGGCAAATAAATGAGTGGAGTGACTTTTGTAGAGAGAATTGTCTCACAGCCACTCTTGCTGAGGTGTCTACTAAAACTCTGCCATCATTTCTCTCTGATTTCTCGGATGTGTTTTCCGAGAGCGGTGTTCAGGAGCTACCTCCTCACCGGGAGTTTGACTGTCCCATTAACCTCATTCCCGGCGCCAAGCTGCCAAAGGCACGCCTCTACAATCTCTCACAACCGGAGAGACTCGCAATGCGAACCTATATCTCTGAGAGTCTCGAGAAGGGGCATATTCGTCCCTCAAAGTCGCCTGTTGCCGCGGGTTTTTTTTTTGTTAAAAAAAAAGATGGCTCTCTGAGACCTTGCTTAGATTTTAGGGAGCTGAACCGTATCACGATTCGCGATCCCTATCCCCTTCCTCTGATCCCGGACCTCTTCAACCAAATTGTTGGGGCCAAGGTGTTTTCCAAATTGGATCTGAGAGGCGCGTACAACCTGGTCAGGGTCAGAGAGGGGGATGAATGGAAAACGGCCTTTAATACCCCTAACGGGCATTTCGAGAATCTCGTTATGCCTTTCGGCCTGATGAATGCTCCGGCCGTCTTTCAGCATTTTGTTAATAGTATTTTCTATCATTTAATGGGGAAATTTGTATTGGTGTATCTTGATGATATTTGATTTTTTCCCCTGATGTTCAGACTCATCAGGATCATCTTTTTCAGGTCCTGCAGATACTGCGGGAAAATAAACTGTATGCCAAGCTGGAGAAATGTCTTTTTATGGTATCAGAGATTCAATTTCTGGGTTTTCTCCTCTCTGCTTCTGGTTTTCGCATGGATCCGGAGAAGGTCCGTGCTGTGCTGGAGTGGGAGCTTCCTGAAAATCAGAAGGCATTGATGCGCTTTCTGGGTTTTGCTAACTACTACAGAAAGTTCATTTTGAATTATTCCTCTATTGTCAAACCCCTTACTGACATGACAAAAAAGGGGACGGATTTTTCCTCTTGGTCGGAGGAGGCGCTTGCAGCCTTTTCTAAGCTTAAAGAGAGTTTTGCGTCTGCCCCCATCTTGCTGCATCCCGATGTTTCCTTACCTTTTATTGTTGAGGTGGATGCTTCCGAGGTGGGTGTGGGTGCAGTTTTGTCCCAGGGCCCCTCTCCTGCCAAATGGCGACCGTGTGCCTTTTTCTCTAGAAAACTCTCCCCGGCAGAGAGAAACTATGATGTGGGAGATAGGGAGTTGTTGGCCATCAAGTTGGCTTTCGAGGAATGGCGCCATTGGTTGGAGGGGGCCAGGCACCCTATCACCGTTTTTACCGACCATAAGAATCTGGCGTACCTGGAGTCGGCCAGGCGTATGAATCCGAGACAGGCCAGATGGTCTCTGTTCTTCTCCAGATTTAATTTTGTTGTTACTTTCCGCCCTGGGATCAAGAATGTGAAGGCTGATGCTCTCTCTCGCTGTTTTCCGGGAGGAGGAAACTCCGAGGACCCGGGTCCCATTTTGGCGGAGGGGGTAGTTGTTTCTGCTCTATATTCCGATTTGGAGGCCGAGGTCCAGGCTGCCCAGTCTGAGGCACCTGCCCGTTGTCCCTCCGGGAAGTTGTTCGTGCCTCCTGAGCTACGTCACAAACTCTTTAAGGAACATCATGATACAGTTCTTGCTGGTCACCCCGGGAGTAGAGCCACGGTAGATCTCATTGCTCGGAGATTTTGGTGGCCGGCTCTTCGTAAGTCTGTGGAGGGTTTTGTGGCGGCTTGTGAGACGTGCGCTCGC
The DNA here is from genome assembly GCF_014858855.1 of Bufo gargarizans. NCBI lineage: Eukaryota > Metazoa > Chordata > Amphibia > Anura > Bufonidae > Bufo > Bufo gargarizans. The sequence goes on along the minus strand of NC_058088.1, from coordinate 127,187,050 downwards.
GCTAAGGTCCCTCGTTCACGACCTTCAGGTTCCCTTCTCCCGTTACCCATACCTTCCCGTCCTTGGACACACCTGTCCATGGACTTTATCACGGATCTTCCTCGTTCCTCGGGGAAGTCGGTGATCCTGGTGGTCGTGGACCGTTTTAGCAAGATGGCTCATTTCGTTCCTTTCCCTGGTTTACCCAATGCTAAAACGTTGGCGCAAGCTTTTGTCGATCATATTGTTAAATTGCACGGCATTCCCTCTGAGATTGTTTCCGATAGAGGCACGCAGTTTGTGTCCAGGTTCTGGAAGGCTTTCTGTTCTCGCCTGGGGGTTCGGCTGTCCTTCTCTTCTGCTTTTCACCCGCAGTCGAATGGTCAGACTGAGCGCCTCAATCAGAATCTGGAGACATATTTGCGCTGTTTTGTGGCAGAGAACCAGGAGGATTGGTGTTCATTTCTCCCTCTTGCTGAGTTTGCTTTGAACAACCGTCGTCAGGAATCTTCTGATAAGTCACCATTTTTTGGTGCATATGGGTTCCATCCGCAGTTTGGGACATTCTCGGGAGGGGCTCTTTCTGGTTTACCTGAGGAGGAGAGATTTTCCTCGTCTTTGTCTACCATTTGGCAAAAGATTCAGAGTAATCTCAGAAAGATGAGTGAGAAGTATAAGCGTGTGGCTGATAAGAGACGTGTGCCTGGTCCGGACCTGAATGTGGGTGATCTGGTGTGGTTGTCTACAAGAAATATTAAACTGAAGGTTCCCTCCTGGAAATTGGGCCCCAAGTTTATTGGGCCTTATAAAATTTTGTCAGTCATCAATCCTGTTGCCTTCCGCCTTGATCTTCCACGGGTTTGGAAGATACATAATGTTTTTCACAGATCTCTCTTAAAACCATATGTCCAGCCCACGGTACCCTCCTCTTTGCCTCCTCCTCCGATTTTGGTTGATGGCAATCTGGAGTTTGAGGTTTCCAGAATTGTGGACTCTCGCATTGTCCGCGGTTCTCTTCAGTACCTCGTTCATTGGAAGGGTTATGGTCCTGAGGAGAGGATGTGGGTTCCGATGTCGGACATTAAAGCCACTCGCCTTATCAGGGCATTTCATAGGGCTCATCCTGGGAAGGTGGGTCCTGGGTGTCCAGAGTCCACCCGTAGAAGGGGGGGTACTGTCACTACCAGAGCTTTGAGACGTTCTCAAAGCTCTGTGTCTCCACCCCTGTGATGATGTCACTTAGGGTTGGAGGTTTTCTCACTGTTCTGTTTCTCCGCCCCTGTGATGAGGTCTTACTCTCAGCTGTCTCTCCTGCGTTTGATTTCTCTGCCTTTAAATCACCCCTCCTCCTATTGCAGGGCGTGGATTATATTTCTCCTTTCAGTTGTAGCTCTGCCTTGAGTATCTTCACTCCTTTAGCTACTAGTTCTCTGGACCTGTGTTCTGCTGCTGCAAGCACTCCGGATATTGCCAGCGGTCCTTGGATCCGTCTTCTCTACGGCTGCAGCTCCATCAGCTAAGTGTGCAGACTTTGTTATGTACCTGGTGATTTCCTGACTGGATCTGAGGTGGCCCCGGTTCCCTCCTTATTCTGTGCAGGGCATCGGAGGCCGTGCCCCTTCCACTATTGTAGGGGTTACAGGGCTCATCAGTCTAAGGTACGCGGGCATGCCTCGTTCCACCATTTGGATCCGGGCATGTGCTTTAGCAGCATAGGGACAGTGTTGAGGGTCTGACAGGGGTCACCCTTTCTCTTCCCTAGTTTGGGTCCGGTCAGTAGCTCTTTTTACTGTGTATACTCTTGTTACCCTTAAACAGCCGTGACAAGTGCCTGCGCAACGACATCAGAGTTGCCCACATTTTAACCTGTGCGGACTACTGGGTTGCCACCCTGCTGGATCCACGCTACAAAGACAATGTGCCCACCTTACTTCCTGCACTGGAGCGTGATAGGAAGATGCGCGAGTACAAGCGCACGTTGGTAGACGCGCTACTGAGAGCATTCCCAAATGTCACAGGGGAACAAGTGGAAGCCCAAGGCCAAGGCAGAGGAGGAGCAAGAGGTCGCCAAGGCAGCTGTGTCACGGCCAGCTCGTCTGAGGGCAGGGTTAGCATGGCAGAGATGTGGAAAACTTTTGTCAACACGCCACAGCTAACTGCACCACCACCTGATACGCAACGTGTTAGCAGGAGGCAACATTTCACTAACATGGTGGAACAGTACGTGTGCACACCCCTCCACGTACTGACTGATGGTTCGGCCCCATTCAACTTCTGGCGTCATTACAGACAAACGCAGCCGCCTGTCTACAGCCAATGTGGACAAGTTGACGTTCATAAAAATGAACCAGGCATGGATCCCACAGGACCTGTCCGTCCCTTGTCCAGATTAGACATTAACTACCTCCCCTTAACCATATATTATTGGACTCCAGGGCACTTCCTCATTCAATCCTATTTTTATTTTCATTTTACCATTATATTGCGAGGCTACCCAAAGTTGAATGAACCTCTCCTCTGTCTGGGTGCCGGGGCCTAAATATACTGTTCCAATGTTGGGTGACGTGAAGCCTGATTCTCTGCTATGACATGCAGACTAATTCTCTGCTGACATGAAGCCAGATCCTCTGTTACGGGACCTCTCTCCTCTGCCTGGGAGCTGGGCCTAAATATCTGACAATGGACTGTTGCATTGGTGGCTGACGTGAAGCCTGATTCTCTGCTAGGACATGCAGACTGATTCTCTGCCGACATGAAGCCAGATTGTCTGTTACGGGACCTCTCTCCTCTGCCTGGGTGCTGGGCCTAAATTTATGAAAATGGACTGTTACAGTGGTGGGTGACGTGAAGCCTGATTCTCTGCTATGACATGAAGACTGATTCTCTGCTGACATGAAGCCAGATTGTCTGTTATGGGACCTCTCTCCTCTGCCTGGGTGCTTGGCCTAAATTTATGAAAATGGACTGTTGCAGTGGTGGGTGACGTGAAGCCTGATTCTCTGCTATGACATGAAGACTGATTCTCTGCTGACATGAAGCCAGATCCTCTGTTACGGGACCTCTCTCTTCTGCCTGGGTGCTGGGCCTAAATATCTGACAATGGACTGTTGCATTGGTGGCTGACGTGAAGCCTGATTCTCTGCTATGACATGAAGACTGATTCTCTGCTGACATGAAGCCAGATTGTCTGTTACGGGACCTCTCTCCTCTGCCTGGGTGCTGGGCCTAAATATCTGACAATGGACTGTTGCATTGGTGGCTGACGTGAAGCCTGATTCTCTGCTATGAAATGAAGACTGATTCTCTGCTGACATGAAGCCAGATTGTCTGTTACGGGACCTCTCTCCTCTGCCTGGGTGCTGGGCCTAAATATCTGACAATGGACTGTTGCATTGGTGGCTGACGTGAAGCCTGATTCTCTGCTATGATATGAAGACTGATTCTCTGCTGACATGAAGCCAGATTCTCTGTTACGGGACCTCTCTCCTCTGCCTGGGTGCTGGGCCTAAATTTATGAAAATGGACTGTTACAGTGGTGGGTGACGTGAAGCCTGATTCTCTGCTATGACATGAAGACTGATTCTCTGCTGACATGAAGCCAGATTCTCTGTTACGGGACCTCTCTCCTCTGCCTGGGTGCTGGGCCTAAATATCTGACAATGGACTGTTGCATTGGAGGCTGACGTGAAGCCTGATTCTCTGCTATGATATGAAGACTGATTCTCTGCTGACATGAAGCCAGATTGTCTGTTATGGGACCTCTCTCCTCTGCCTGGGTGCTGGGCCTAAATATCTGACAATGGACTGCTGCATTGGTGGCTGACGTGAAGCCTGATTCTCTGCTATGATATGAAGACTGATTCTCTCCTGACATGAAGCCAGATTGTCTGTTACGGGACCTCTCTCCTCTGCCTGGGTGCTGGGCCTAAATATCTGACAATGGACTGTTGCATTGGTGGCTGACGTGAAGCCTGATTCTCTGCTATGATATGAAGACTGATTCTCTGCTGACATGAAGCCAGATTGTCTGTTACGGGACCTCTCTCCTCTGCCTGGGTGCTGGGCCTATATATCTGACAATGGACTGTTGCAGTGGTGGGTGACGTGAAGCCTGATTCTCTGCTATGATATGAAGACTGATTCTCTGCTGACATGAAGCCAGATTGTCTGTTACGGGACCTCTCTCCTCTGCCTGGGTGCTGGGCCTAAATTTATAAAAATGGACTGTTACAGTGGTGGGTGACGTGAAGCCTGATTCTCTGCTATGACATGAAGACTGATTCTCTGCTCACATGAAGCCAGATTGTCTGTTACGGGACCTCTCTCCTCTGCCTGGGTGCTGGGCCTAAATATCTGACAATGGACTGTTGCATTGGTGGCAGACGTGAAGCCTGATTCTCTGCTCTGATATGAAGACTGATTCTCTGCTGACATGAAGCCAGATTGTCTGTAATGGGATCTCTCTCCTCTGCCTGGGTGCTGGGCTTAAATATCTGACAATGGACTGTTGCATTGGTGGCTGACGTGAAGCCTGATTCTCTGCTATGATATGAAGACTGATTCTCTGCTGAGATGAAGCCAGATTGTCTGTTACGGGACCTCTCTCCTCTGCCTGGGTGCTGGGCCTAAATTTATGAAAATGGACTGTTGCAGTGGTGGGTGACGTGAAGCCTGATTCTCTGCTATGATATGAAGACTGATTCTCTGCTGACATGAAGCCAGATTCTGTGTTACGGAACATCTCTCCTCTGCCTGGGTGCTTGGCCTAAATTTATGAAAATGGACTGTTGCAGTGGTGGCTGACGTGAAGCCTGATTCTCTGCTATGACATGCAGACTGATTCTCTGCTGACATGAAGACTGATTCTCTGTTACGGGACCTCTCTCCTCTGCTTGGGTGCCGGGGCCTAAATATCTGAGAATGGACTGTTCCAGTGGTGGGTGACGTGAAGCCAGATTCTCTGCTATGGGACCTCTCTCCAATTGATTTTGGTTAATTTTTATTTATTTAATTTTTATTTTAATTCATTTCCCTATCCACATTTGTTTGCAGGGGATTTACCTACATGTTGCTGCCTTTTGCAGCCCTCTAGCCCTTCCCTGGGCTGTTTTACAGCCTTTTTAGTGCCGAAAAGTTCGGGTCCCCATTGACTTCAATGGGGTTCGGGTTCGGGACGAAGTTCGGATCGGGTTCGGATCCCGAACCCGAACATTTTCGGGAAGTTTGGCCAAACTTCTCGAACCCAAACATCCAGGTGTCCGCTCAACTCTAGTGACCACAGCACACGCAAATCCACAAGTGGTTACTTATTAAAATTAGGAAACAGTCCTATATCTTGGTCCAGCAAGAAACAGATATCAGTGGCATTGTCTTCTACACAAGAAATTGTGTGGTTACAGCAATTACTCAAGGATCTTGGGGAAGCAACATCAGAACCTACCGTCTTATTTGAGGACAATCAAGCTTGTATTAAGCTTACAACAAATGAAAAGATTAGTGCAAGAACTAAGCACATCAACGTCAGACATCATTACATTCATGACTTAGTTGATCAGAAAGTCATTGTACTTGTGTATTGTGAGTCTGAAAAAATGATTGCTGATGCTCTGACAAAGCCACTCGCTAGAAACAGATTTGAGGATCTTAGATCAGAAATGGGACTGACATAGATAGTAGTTGTTGAGTGGGGGTGTTAGCATACAAGGTTTGTATTGTATAAGCAACAACCACTGTATGTCATTGCTATATGCCTAGTATATTGTATGGTCACTAGATGGCAGTTTGTGTAACTTCCTGTTTGTCAGTTGTTCAATAAAGTTCAGTTAAGTGCTCGTGCAGTTACCGAGCAGAGGTCAGTTAGACCTGAAAGACCGTCTGCCTGTCCTTTGTTTAGCCTCAGAAAGTATGTCTAACAGTAAAGATATTATTATTCAAAACAGTGCATACCAGAACTGTAAATTTTGACCTGGACATTGGGGCATCAATGACCCTTGGTCATGAAAGGGTTAAGCTAGAAATACATCCATCATTTTCTGGGGTTTGAAAAACACATTTTTCTTTTCAAAAAACTGTATTTTCCTGTTTTGCAAGTGTTAAATTCAAGTTTAATATATACAGCTTTCATATTCTGTTACAAAAAAAAAAAACTGTTTGGGCAATCTACATCTTGATTAGTCAGTGTGCAATTTAAGTTAGAAATACACCCATCATTTTCTGGGGTTTGAAAAACATACATTTCTGATTAAAAAAAACACTATTTTCAAGCCTTGCAGCATCAGCACGTGTGAAATTACAGGCTTATATACTGCTGTCAAATTCAGTTGTTAAACAAACACTCGTTTGGGCACAAAAAATTTACTTGGCAGCCTTTGATGCAGATGTGATTGTGAGATACACCCTTAATACATTTGGGTTACATTCTGAGATTCTAAATACCGCCATTTGGTGCACCAATATTAAATTCAGGCCTACAATGATTCAGGCCCTGTGAGATACACCCTCCACATACAGGGATTTGAATCAGGCATTTGAAATACAGCCATTTGAGATACAGCCATGTTGTGCAAAGAAATATTTACTTCAGGCCTACACTGGTTCAGACCGTGTGAGATACTCCCTCTACATACAGGGGTAGGATTCAAGGATTTGAAATACAGCCATTTGAAATACAGCCATTTTGTGCAAAGAAATATTTACTTCAGGCCTACACTGGTTCAGACCGTGTGAGATACTTGATATGAAAGCACAATGAAATTCCAGCACTCACGATTTTGGTAGCTAAAATCTTCGTCTTTTATTCAGGCAGTAGACATATAAACAGGACATCCACCCACAAGTGCAGCAACCTTGACGCGTTTCGAACAGTAGTTCTTAGTCGTAACAATGAGCAGTGTCTCCTCTGGCACCTTTATACCAGTCTGTACTAAAAAGTGTAATTGCTTTCCCCCTCACCTGAGGGGTGGGGGAGTGTAGGAGGCAGGGAACATTTTAACCTCTTGTTTTCCAGGTGAGGCACTGCTCATATGTTTCACAATAGAAAATTCATGCATCTATACAAAGTCACTGATTATTACAAAAATTTGTGTTGAAAAATAACCATTAAATAAAAACAGTGAACATATTAAAATTGTCAAAGAATGTCAATTGTCAGGATAGCATCAGAACACCATATTGGCTATATATAGCCAACTTATTTGTATGGATCCACATATATTAGTGCTGTGTTAGCAACACAGCACTAATATATGTGGATCCATACAAATAAGTTGGCTATATATAGCCAATATGGTGTTCTGATGCTATCCTGACAATTGACATTCTTTGACAATTTTAATATGTTCACTGTTTTTATTTAATGGTTATTTTTCAACACAAATTTTTGTAATAATCAGTGACTTTGTATAGATGCATGAATTTTCTATTGTGAAACATATGAGCAGTGCCTCACCTGGAAAACAAGAGGTTAAAATGTTCCCTGCCTCCTACACTCCCCCACCCCTCAGGTGAGGGGGAAAGCAATTACACTTTTTAGTACAGACTGGTATAAAGGTGCCAGAGGAGACACTGCTCATTGTTACGACTAAGAACTACTGTTCGAAACGCGTCAAGGTTGCTGCACTTGTGGGTGGATGTCCTGTTTATATGTCTACTGCCTGAATAAAAGACGAAGATTTTAGCTACCAAAATCGTGAGTGCTGGAATTTCATTGTGCTTTCATATCAAGAATATACGGGCTTGCCGGCCTTTTCCGTGCACGCAGGTGGTGGAATAATTGGGTGAGCTGGACTTTTCTTTGTGCATATTCACTTGTGAGATACTCCCTCTACATACAGGGGTTTGATTCAGGGATTTGAAATACAGCCATTTAAAATACAGCCATTTTGTTACAAAGATATATTTACTTCAGGCCTACACTGGTTCAGAGCGTGTGAGATACTCCCTCTACATACAGGGGTTTGATTCAGGGATTTGAAATACAGCCATTTTGTGCAAAGATATAATTACTTTAGGCCTACACTGGTTCAGACCGTGTGAAATACCCCCTCTACATACAGGGGTTTGATTCAGGGATTTGAAATACAGCCATTTTGTGCAAATAAATATTTACTTTAAGCTAGAAATACACCCATTATTTTCTGGGGTTTAATAAACATACTTTTTTGATAAAAAAAAAACATTATTTTCATGCTTGCAGCATCAGCATGTGTAAAATTACAGGCTTATATACTGCTGTCAAATTCAATTGTTAAACAAACACTCGTTTGAGCACAAAAAATTTACTTGGCAGCCTCTGATACAGATGTGATTGTGAGATACACCCTTAATACATTTGGGTTAAATTCTGAGATTTTAAATACTGCCATTTGGTGCACCAATATTTAATTCAGGCCTACAATGGTTCAGGCCCTGTGAGATACACCCTCTACATACAGGGGTTTGAATCAGGCATTTGAAATACAGCCATTTCAGATACAGCCATTTGGGCCAAATATATATTTAGTTCAGGCCTACACTGGTTCATGCCCTGTGATATACTCCCTCAACATACAGGGGGTTTGATTCAGGGATTTGAAATACAGCCATTTGAAATACAGCAATTTTGTGGAACGATATATTTACATCAGGCCTACACTGGTTCAGACCGTGTGAGATACTCCCTCTACATACAGGGGTTTGATTCAGGGATTTGAAATACAGCCATTTGAAATACAGCCATTTTGTGGAAAGATATATTTACTTCAGGCCTACACTGGTTCAGGCCCTGTGAAATACTCCCTCAACATACAGGGGGTTTGATTCAGGGATTTGAAATACAGCCATTTGAAATACAGCAATTTTGTGGAACGATATATTTACATCAGGCCTACACTGGTTCAGACCGTGTGAGATACTCCCTCTACATACAGGGGTTTGATTCAGGGATTTGAAATACAGCCAATTGAAATACAGCCATTTTGGGCAAATAAATATTTAGTTCAGGCCTACACTGGTTCAGACCGTGTGAGATACTCCCTCTACATACAGGGGTTTGAATCAGGCATTTTAAATACAGCCATTTGAAATACAGCCATTTTGGGCAAATAAATATTTAGTTCAGGCCTACACTGGTTCAGACCGTGTGAGATACTCCCTCTACATACAGGGGTAGGATTCAAGAATTTAAAATACAGCCATTTGAAATACAGCCATTTTGTGCTAATAAATATTTACTTCAGGCCTATACTGGTTCAGACCGTGTGAGATACTCCCTCTACATACAGGGGTTTGATTCAGGGATTTGAAATACAGCCATTTTGTGGAAAGATATATTTACTTCAGGCCTACACTGGTTCAGACCGTGTGAGATACTCCCTCTACATACAGGGGTTTGATTCAGGGATTTGGAATACAGCCATTTGAAATACAGCCATTTTGGGCAAATAAATATTTAGTTCAGGCCTACACTGGTTCAAGCCTTGTGAGATACTCCTTCTACATACAGGGGTTTGATTCAGGGATTTGAAATACAGCCATTTTGTCCATAGATATATTTACTTCAGGCCTACACTGGTTCAGACCGTGTGAGATACCCACTCTACATATAGGGGTTTGATTCAGGGATGTAAAATACAGCCATTTGAAATACAGCCATTTTGGGCAAAGAAATATTTAGTTCTGGCCTACACTGGTTCAGACCGTGTGAGATACTCCCGCTACATACGGGGGTTTTATTCAGGGATTTGAAATACAGCCATTTGAAATGCAGCCATTTTGTGCAAAGATATATTTACTTCAGACCTACACTGGTTCAGACCGTGTGAGATACCCCCTCTACATACAGAGGTTTGATACAGGGATTTGAAATACAGCTATTTGAAATACAGCCATTTTGTGCAAAGATATATTTACTTCAGGCCTACACTGGCTCAGACTGTGTGAGATACTCACTGTACATATAGGGGTTTTATTCAGGGATTTGAAATACAGCCATTTTGGGCAAATAAATATTTAGTTCAGGCCTACACTGGTTCAGGCCTTGTGAGATACTTCCTTTACATACAGGGATTTCATTCAGGGATTTGAAATACAGCCATTTGAAATGCAGCCATTTTGTGCAAATATATATTTACTTCAGGCCTATACTGGTTAAGACCGTGTGAGATACTCGCTCTACATGCAGGGGTTTAAATCAGTCATTTGAAATGCAGCCATTTTGGGCAAATAAATATTTAGTTCAGGCCTAAACTGGTTCAAGCCTTGTGAGATACTCCTTCTACGTACAGGGGTTTGATTCAGGGATTTGAAATACAGCCATTTGAAATACAGCCATTTTATGCAAAGATATATTTACTTCAGGCCTACATTGTTTCAGACCATGTGAGATACTCGCTCTACATATAGGGGTTTGATTCAGGGATTTGAAATACAGCCATTTGAAATACAGCCATTTTGGGAAAATAAATATTTAGTTCAGACCTACACTGGTTCAGGCCTTGTGAGATACTTCCTTTACATACAGGGATTTCATTCAGGGATTTGAAATACAGCCATTTTGTGCAAAGATATATTTACTTCAGGCCTACACTGGTTTAGAGCGTGTGAGATACTCCCTCTACATACAGGGGTTTGATTCAGGGTTTTGAAATACAGCCATTTGAAATATAGCCATTTTGTGCATAGATATATTTACTTCAGGCCTACACTGGTTCAGACCGTGTGAGATACCCACTCTACATATAGGGGTTTGATTCAGGGATTTAAAATACTGCCATTTTGGGCAAATAAATATTTAGTTCTGGCCTACACTGGTTCAGACCGTGTGAGATACTCCCGCTACATACAGGGGTTTAATTCAGGGATATGAAATACAGCCATTTGAAATGCCGCCATTTTGTGCAAAGATATATTTACTTCAGACCTACACTGGTTCAGACCATGTGAGATACCCCCTCTACATACAGAGGTTTGATTCAGGGATTTGAAATACAGCCATTTGAAATGCAGCCATTTTGTGCAAACATATATTTACTTCAGGCCTACACTGGTTCAGATCGTGTGAGATACCCCCTCTACATACAGAGGTTTAAATCAGGCATTTGAAATATAGCCATTTGAAATACAGCAATTTTGGGCAAAGAAATATTTAGTTCAGGCCTACACTGGTTCAGACCTTGTGAGATATTCCCTATACATACAGGGGTTTGATTTGCGGATTTGAAATACAGCCATTTGAAATGCAGCCATTTTGGGCAAAGATATATTTGCTTCAGGCCTACACTGGTTAAGACCGTGTGAGATACTTCCTCTACATACATTGGTTTAAATCAGGCATTTGAAATACAGCCATTTTGTGCAAATATATATTTACTTCAGGCCTACACTGGTTAAGACTGTGTGAGATACTCCCTCTACATACAGGGGTTTAAATCAGGCATTTGAAATACAGCCATTTTGGGCAAAAAAATATTTACTTCAGGCCTACACTCGTTCAGATCGTGTGAGATACCCCCTCTACATACAGGGGTTTGAATCAGGCATTTGAAATACAGCTATTTGAAATACAGCCTTTTTGTGCAAAGATATATTTATTTCAGGCCTAGACTGGTTAAGGCCGTTTGAGATACACCCTCTATATACAGGGGTTTGTTTCAGGCATTTGAAATACAGCCATTTTGGGCAAGACAAATCTGGTTCAGGCCATGTGAGGTACACCTTTTACATACTTTCGTTCTAGTCTACAACTTTAGGACAAGATCCTAAATTTGAAAAATTTGAGGAGAGCGTCAAATAAGGGACGTGGCCCAGGTCGTGGTGCTGCTGGTGGAGCTCCTGTTGCAGGGAGAGGACGTGGTCTATCTGTGCCAGCTACACGCACAAGTGAAACCCCTTCCTCAGGTGCGAGTAAGCGACAAAACCTGCACCGGTATTTGGTCGGGCCTAATGCTGCTCTACGAATGGTGAGGCCTGAACAGGTACAGGCGAAAGTAGATTGGGTTGCTGACAGTGGATCCAGTTCCTTCACATTGTCTCCCACCCAGTCTCCTTCTGAAAGACCACAGTTGGCACCTGCAGCCGATGTCCATCAGTCTTTCACTTCACCCCTTGCAAATCAGTCAAGCAGTCTGAGCCTCAAGTCATGCAGCAGTCTCTTCTGCTTTTTGATGACTCTGTTAGCAGGGTTTCCCAGGGCCATCCACCTAGTCCTGCCCCAGAAATGGAAGAGATTGAGTGCACCAATGCCCAACCACTTATCTTTCAAGATGAGTACAGCAGCATGTCTCGGATGATGACGAAACACAGGTGCCAACTTCTGGGTGTCACGGCGGACAAGCACTCAGACACACAGAAAAAACAACACCCAGGCTCTGAGCGAGAAGCAGGGGAAGGGTCATCTCCTAGCTAATCCCTGACCTCTCTCCCTGCACTGCTCAGCCCACAGGCAGACCTTGGTGGTAGGAATGCTGTGTCCTCGTGCCTAAGATAATACATCCTAACTTCCCTGAGATGGTGAAAAGGGGAAATAGGAGCAGCCTGTTAGCACAGAACCTGGATGGGAGAGAAGATATCAACACAACAAAAACAGCAAACAACAAGAACAGAAACCACACACATCTTAACAGAGCTGGGACAGAAAACCTTCCTTGCTTGCTTCCTAGGCCAGACTGATTTCTATAACCCGCTCAGAGCACTGGAAATGAGAGCCATTTAAACTAATGACCCCACCCAGTGCACCTGATGGGAGGCGGATCCAGCACGACTCTAAAACGAACACTAAAGACGTGCTGCTATTCTGGCTGACCTCTGCACATAGTCAGAGCTGGGCATGACACTGGGGCTTTCGAAAGTGTGCAGACCGACCAGGAAGGCAGGGGTGAAGACTGGGTGGAAGATGATATGGAGGACAATGAGGTCCTTGACCCCACATGGGATCAAGGTCATGCGAGTGACCTATGTAGTTTGGAGGAAGAGGCGGTGGTCGCACAGAGCCACCAGCACAGCAGAAGAGTAAGTTCCAGAAAATGTTGATCGCGCTGCCTTATGAGTGTAGAGTTCCAATCTCAGACCCTTCTTTCCAATGTTCAGGTTAATCCACCTTGTAGACAAACAATTGGTTACCAGAGGCTAGTGCACTCACGTACAACAGCACCCTAGAGGGAAGTTATAGCACAAATAGTGAAGTTCCACCAGGTAGTTCCGCAATCAGCAGGTTTTATTGTACTTACAAAATATCATAAAATTCAAGCCTACAAACAAATTGCTTTCATCAAAGATCCACCCAACCCGGGTTTTGCCAGTGCAGCTTCTTCAGGGGCGATAGTGTGTACCTTCACAGGTTCAGTATTTATTGAGCCATGGTCTCTTCCAAAGACCGCCCATTATTTTTTTAACTTTTTTTTATTTTTTTTATTGGATGTTCAACAGAACTCATGTATTAGAAATAATGAACATGATACCTAAAGCCCGCAAGGGTCAGCGGTATTTTAAAACAAAATAGAAAAATATATCAACTCAACAGAGCATATAATTCACACGCACTACTAACCCCCTATTCTCCATTCATGAAAAAAGCACGTAGCAGCATTCCGATCATATGATTTCCCAGAGCCTATAATGGCTTACTATATTCAATTCATTCATAGTTAACAAGGCATCCAAGAAAAGCGGCGATAAACCACCCCCCCACCTACAACTTAACCCATTATACCTTGACAACGCCTCAAAAAAAATCCACCCACTGCCCTTGCACAGTGATCTAAATAGGTCCATAGTGACAGTGACACAACCCCTAACAACTTCTCTTCATTCCACCAGACACGACTTCAGATCGAAGTCGGCGTTGAGTCCCGCTGGTTTTAAGAATCCTAATTAATATAGCCAACCAACTTCCTTGCGGTTGATATTAGCAACAGGATCCCCTCTCCTCGAGTCGAGTTCGATCTGAAGCCATGCCAGCATTTCTAAATTACTGGCCTTTGAAATGCTCTCATTCCGTCTGGTGGAGACAGATCGTTTTAAAGGCCTTATGGCAGTGGCTGTCCCACAGTACGTCGTGCCCAGCCACTACTACTTTTCAAGGCGAGCCATCCCTTCCCTTCACAATTAAGTAGGGCACAAAATCAGGTGTGCACTGCGCAATGCCATCTGTGGCAAGGTGCACCTGACTACGGATACGTGGACCAGTAAGCACGGTCAGGGCCGGTATATCTCCATAACAGCACACTGGGTAAATGCAGTGGCGGCTGGGCCTGAGGCGGATAGCAGTTTGGCGCATGCCCTTACACCACTGAGGATTGCAGGGTGCTTCAGTTTGCCTCCTGTTGCGTCCTCCTCCTACTCTGCCTCCTCATCATTTACCAGCCCCTCATCCGCTCAGCGTAACACCTTCACCACCAACTTCAGCACAGCCAGGGGTAAATGACAGCAGGCAGTTTTAAAACGTATCTGTTTGGGGGACAAACCCCACACCGCGCAGGAGCTGTGGACGGGCCTTGAACAACAGACTGATAAGTGGTTTGTGCCAGTCAACCTCAAGCCCGGACTGGTGGTGTGCGATAATGGGCGAAATCTCGTAGCAGCTCTGGGACTAGCCGGTTTGACGCACATCCCTTGCCTGGCGCATGTGCTGAATTTGGTGGTCCAGATATTCCTTAAATATTACCCCGATATGTCAGAGCTGCTGCATAAAGTGCGGGCCGTGTGTGTGCGCTTTCGGCGTTCTCACCCTACTGTTTCTCGCCTGTCAACGCTGCAGCGTAACTTCGGCCTTCCTGCTCACCGCCTCATATGCGACGTGCCCACAAGGTAGAACTCCACCATGCACATGCTGGCCAGACTGTGCGAGCAGCAGCAGGCGATAGTGGAGTTTCAGCTGCAGCACGCACGAGTGAGTCGCTCGGCGGAACAGCACCACTTCACCACCAATGACTGGGCCTCCATGCGAGACCTGTGTTCCTTGTTGCGTTGTTTTGAGTACTCCAACTTGGCCAGTGCCGATAACGCTGTTCTAAGCGTTACTATCCCACTACTGCGCCTCCTTGAAAAAACGCTCCTGGCGATGATGGAAGAGGATGTAGCACAGAAGGAGGAGGAGGAAGAGGGATCATTTCGTAGGGTTTCTGGCCAGTCATTCCCAAGTGGCTCTGATGGTGGGTTCCTGCACAAACAAACGCCAGGTACACAATTATCCAGCCAGGGTACAGTTCTGGAGGAGACGGAGGTGGAGGATGAGGAGGAGGAGATGGAGGAGGAGGAACCATGTTCACAGCGGGGTGGCACCGAGACCAGCTCATGGCCATCATTGGTGCGTGGATGGGGGATACAGAGGACACAAACGATACACCTCCCACAGAGGATAGCTTTTCGTTGCCTCTGGGCAGCCTGGCACACATGAGCAATTACATGCTGCAGTGTCCCCACAACGACCGCCAAGTTGCCCACATTCTAACTTGTGCTGATTACTGGGTGGCCACGCTGCTGGATCCCCGTTACAAGGACAATGTACCGTTCTTAATTCCGTCACTGGAGCGTGATCGTAAGATGCGCGAGTACAAGTGCAAGCTGGTAGACGTGCTGCTGGTGGCATTCCCACCTGACAGCGGGAGCACAGTGGAAGCACAAGGCGAAGGCAGAGGATGAGGAAGAGGTCACCAACACAGCTGGGGCACCGCCAGCACTTCAGAAGGCAGGGTTAGCATGGCCGAAATATGGAAAAGCTTTGTCAGCACGCCACAACAACCAGCACCACCAGCTGATATGGAACGTCTTAGCAGGATTTCACCAACATGGTGGAGCAGTATGTGTGCACACGCCTACACGTACTGATTGGGGGTCTGCCCCCTTCAACTTCTGGGTCTCCAAATTGGGCACATGGCCTGAGCTTGCCCTTTATGCCGTGGAGGTGCTGGCCTGCCCTGCAGCCAGTGTATTGTCTAAATGAGTGTTTAGCATGACTGGGGGTAATATTTCCCAATGTTTTGGGATGTACCCTAATTTAAAAAATAAAAATAAATTTTAAACCAAAAAGCAGTGTAGGCTACCTCCTCCTCCACCACTTCCACCTACAACGCCACATCCACCGCCTCCTCAACCTCCTACTCCATATGGACCTGGTCCTCCTAGATCAAGATTATTTTTTTATTTTTACGTATTTTATGTTATTTTAAGTAATTTCCCTATCCACATTTGTTTGCAGAGCACTTGCCATGCTCTTAACCACATTTTGCTGGCATTTGCAACCCTCTAGCCCTTTCCATGACATTTTTACAGCCATTTTAGTGCTCAAAAGTTTGGGTCCTCATTGACTTCAATGGGGTTCGGGTTCGGGGTCAAGTTCGGGTCCAGAACTTTTTTCCGACGTTCGGCCGAACCCGTCGAACCCAAACATCCAGGTGTCCGCTCAACTCTACTCATAAATCATAACAAAGGAAAATATAAAAAAAAAAATCCTATATGGAGGGATCTGCATGGGATTCTGATTATCCACACGGTGGATTTGCCTCATTATGGGGTTATATTATATGCCAAAACCATTGTTACAGATAGGTTTTATATAGCAATTCATTAGTGGTTTATGAGGTTCATTTACTGGGTGGGGTGTATAGATAGATAGATAGATAAGGATAAGCAGTCCTTTAAAGTATAACTGTCTTATTATTATTATTTTTTGTGTATTGGATTGTTGTGATTAATATCTCCTTGGTGGCCCTATTTCAACTTTTCCCTGTGTACTCAATCACCCCTTAATTCCACAGTTTTGTTCCCTGTACTGCCTACTTTTACCTCTGCTTAAAATCAGGTTGCTAGGCATGATCCGTCTTTGTGTTGTAGGACAGAGGACGCAGAAGCACGCAGCCTGCAAGGTCAGATTACTGACAGCCAGGGACTGTAAGTAAATGATTAAAGCCAGGTCCTCCCCAGCAGCTGATAACAGTGCCTGGGCTGTGTGCACTTCTCCCTGTCCCTGCACTTGGCAGGCGCTCCCTCACTCAGCAGACTGGGACAAGGCAGAGTCAAAGCAGCGCAGACCAGGGAAGGGAGATCTGCCGTCTGCTCAGTGTATAAATGAAAGCAACATGTGGTAAGAGGACCCCTTTGTGCTGCAGGAGATTAACCCTTTTGGGGGGCTATTGTTACTGGCTAGTGAGGGCAGGCAGGATTAGCCTCAGGGTGAGGGCAGTGGCGGCCATCTTAACTGAATAGTGAAATTGCAGTTTTATGTAGACTGGTTGCTAAGGGCTGAATCTTATTAAATATGGGGTAAGTCAGTCTAATAGTAACTGATTCTGGAATATCATGTTATTAGTAACTACATACAGCCATGTGAAAAAATTAGGACACCCTTTGAAAGCATGTGGTTTTTTGTAACATTTTTAATAAAAGGTTATTTCATCTCCGTTTCAACAATACAGAGAGATTAAAGTAATCCAACTAAACAAAGAAAACTGAAGAAAAGTCTTTTCAAGATCTTCTGTAAATGTCATTCTACAAAAATGCCTATTCTAACTGAGGAAAAAGATAGGACACCCTCACATGTATTCCCTCTTAAATTGGCTCAGATCTCACACAGGTATATCACACCAGGTGCACATAATTAGTAGATCGTTACTCTGCATGTTGAATGAGGCTTGCCCTATTTAAACCTCAGACATTTAGTTTGGTGTGCTCCTGACTGTTGAAGTGAGAGTGAGCACCATGGTGAGAGCAAAAGAGCTGTCAGAGGACTTCAGAAAAAAGATTGTAGCAGCCTATGAGTCTGGGAAGGGATTTAAAAAGATCTCAAAAGATTTTGAAATCAGCCATTCCACTGTCCGGAAGATAGTCTACAAGTGGAGGGCTTTCAAAACAACTGCCAACATGCCCAGGACTGGTCGCCCCAGCAAGTTCACCCCAAGAGCAGACCGCAAGATGCTAAAAGAGGTCTCCAAAAACCCTAAAGTGTCATCTCGAGAACTACAGCAGGCTCTGGCTACTGTTGATGTAGAAGTACATGCCTCTACAATCAGAAAGAGACTGTACAAGTTTAACTTGCATGGGAGGTGTGCAAGGAGGAAACCTTTGCTTTCCAAGAGAAACATCGAGGCCAGACTGACATTTGCCAGAGATAAAGTTGACAAAGACCAGGACTTCTGGAATAATGTTCTTTGGACAGATGAGTCCAAAATTGAATTATTTGGACACAACAGCAGAGGACATGTTTGGCGTAAACCAAACACAGCATTCCAAGAAAAGAACCTCATACCAACTGTGAAGCATGGAGGTGGAAGTGTCATGGTTTGGGGCTGCTTTGCTGCAGCAGGACCTGGTCAGCTCACCATCATAGAATCCACGATGAATTCTACTGTGTATCAGAAGGTGCTTGAAGAACATGTGAGACCATCAGTTAGAAAATTAAAGCTGAAGCGGAACTGGATCATGCAACATGACAATGACCCAAAACATACTAGTAAATCAACCAAAGATTGGCTGAAAAAGAAGAAATGGAGAGTCCTGGAATGGCCAAGTCAAAGTCCAGATTTGAATCCCATTGAGATGCTGTGGGGTGACTTGAAAAGGGCTGTACGTGCAAGAAACCCCTCAAACATCTCACAGCTGAAAAAGTTCTGCATTGAGGAGTGGGGTAAAATTTCCTCAGACCGATGTCGAAGACTGGTAGATGGCTACAAGAACCGTCTCACTGCAGTTATTTCAGCCAAAGGAGGTAACACTCGGTATTAGGGGCAAGGGTGTCCTATCTTTTTCCTCAGTTAGAATAGGCATTTTTGTAGAATGACATTTACAGAAGATCTTGAAAAGACTTTTCTTCAGTTTTCTTTGTTTAGTCGGATTACTTTAATCTCTCTGTATTGTTGAAACGGAGATGAAATAACCTTTTATTAAAAATGTTACAAAAAACCACATGCTTTCAAAGGGTGTCCTAATTTTTTCACATGACTGTATATGAAAATTGAAATTAGGGTCTAAGTGTGACAGTTATCCTTTAAATACAAAAATATAAAAAATAGGCAGCACTCCAGGAAATAAATGAATAAACAATCACCTTTTATTCACCCTTGTGGGCAGCGCACATGGGTGAATAAAAGGTGATTGTTTATTAATTTATTTCCTGGAGTGCTGCCCATTTTTGAGATATATATATATATATATATATATATTGTAGAAAGGCACAAGGGACTATAATAGATGGAAAATATGTGTCACCGAGGATTCTGGCCTCGGTGAAGTAGGAGCCACTAGTGCATATGTCTGCAGCAGTTGCTGACGGACACTTTGATCGTTAGCATTGCTGTGAAAAGCTAATACAGGATGGCTCTTATTGGGAGTAGTCATAGAGTTGGGCGGGTGACTAATCCCCACAATCCAGTCCAGGTTTTGACTGGCTTACAAAAGTCAGCCAGCAGGGTCAGGTGGGGGTGATTACATGGCTGACGGTGGAGCTCTGGATGGCTGGTTGTTTGTGCTTGGAGTTGAGTGAAAGACCAGAGGGTCTCTGCTGGGATACAGAGGACAATGCAAGATACTCTGTGGGGTTGACTGTACTGTGCCTTACTTGTGTGATTGTTTTTTCTTTAAGTGTTGGCTGGAGTAAGCCGATCACTGCTGTCTGTTGATTGTTTGTGTGCCAACAATAAAGGACACTTGTTATATTAAGATTTCACCAGAAAAAGGCTGCTGTGTATTTATCTGAAGGCTACCATTTGGGAATCCCTACAATATATATACTAGTCGATGACCCGGCGTTGCTCGGGTATTTATTCATAGCAATTTTATATTAAATAACAGTGACTTTAGCAATGGCCGGCCGTTTAACAGTGACTTTAACAGTGAATTTCACGGTAACGGGCCCTTTAACAGTGAGTTTCATGGTGACCGGCCCTTTTACTGTGAACTCCACAGCGCCCGTCATTTGGTAATTAGGATTTAAGTGAAAGGCTGGCAGGCTTGTATTGGCTAATGCAGGTCATTTTTTTTTTTTATATATCTTCGTCATATAGCGAATATTCGCAAAATGCACATATAGACTACAATTTATCTAATATAGTGCTATAGTATATTTTTTTTTTATAGTGTACATTTTTCCCAAATCTGAAGTTCAGAAGAGAAAAAAAATTTGACTATAAAGAAAATACTATAGCACTATATTGGCTAAATTACAGTCTATATGTGTATTTTACGAATATTCGCTATATTGCTATAACTTTGTATTTTATAATATTCGTAATATTCTAAAACACGAAGTAATAGCAATATAGCGAATATTCGTAAAATATACATATAGACTGCAATTTAGCTAATATAGTGCTATAGTATTTTTTTTATATTGTGCATTTTTTCAAAAACTGAAGTTCCAAAGAGACAAAAAAATTAGACTATAAAAAAATATAGCACTATAATAGCTAAATTACAGTGTATATGTGTATTCTACAAATATTCGCTATATTGCTAGAACTTCATTTTTTTAGAATATTACAAATACTCTAAAATACAAAGTTATAGCAATATAGTGAAAATTCGTATAATACACATATTAGACATAGCGCCATAGCCAACCAATTGAAAAGTTGCCTTTATGCCTTATACAGTTAAAATAAAATCGCAATACACAAATAATTAAATCGCATATTATTTGCGATAAATAGAATAATGACGAATATTTTATTTCAACAAACATAAAACGAATAATCAATTGAATATTCGCGAAATATTGCGAAATCGAATATGGCACCTCCTGCTCATCACTAATGGCTAGTTTCCTATGCAGCGGAAGAGGCAGTAGCAGTAGAAAAGGAGGAGTCAACCGAGAAGGAGACGGAGGATGGCGTAGGAGGAGGAGAAGAAGAAGAAGAGACAGGCCTGCATGTAATCCAGGCGGTAACACCAAATCCACACGGCTGCCACGGGTTGCATGCTTGACGGCCGTCAGAAGGTTCACCCAGTGGGCAGTAAAAGCTATGTACCTTCCCTGCCCGTGTTTGCTAGACCAGGTGTCTGTTGTCAGATGTATCTTGGCAGCGACACTGTGTGCCAGAGATACATTCACTTGCTGCTGAACGTGGCCATATAGCTCTGGGATGCCTTTCTGGGAGAAATATTTCTTTCCAGGGACCTTCTATTGAGGTGTGCCAATGGCCACTAATTTTCTAAAGGCCTCAGAGTCCACCAATTTATATGGCAGTAGTTGGCGGGATAGCAGTTCTGACAAGCCAGCGGTCAGCCGTTGGGCAAGAGGATTATCCGGCTTCATCGTTTTTTTTACGCTCGAACATTTGGGCCATAGAAGCCTGCCTTATGCCAGATGAACGCGACAACGGCGCGGTGAAAGGTGGAGTGGAGGACAAATGGGAGGAGAGAGGAGAAGAGGCAGGACGTGGAGCACCAGGAGTGTGGCTTTGTGGGTTCTGATGGAATTGCTCCCACTGGGCTAGGTGATGGGAGGCCAGGTGCCTTCTTAAGGCAGTCGTCCCTAGGTGAGTGTTGGGCTTACCATGACTTATGCGTTGACAGCACGGGCTGCAGATGGCAACACTATTATCAGCAGCTGACAAGTAAAAAAAAGCCCACACTGCAGAGCCATGTGCCGGCGTCCTGGGAGCGCAAGATGTGACCATTCATGGTGGATGGCTAGCTCCAGATACATTTGCAGTCTGCTTTTTACCTCCTGTGCTCCTTTTTACCTCCTCCTTTTTACCTCCTCCTTGACTCGAGTGGAGGGGCTATGGTGGTGGTGGTGTATTTGGGGGTGCACACAGCAGAGAGTGAGAAGGGTGCAGATACAGAGGATGAGGAGGGTGCAGAAGCGGAAGGCTGAGTGAGCCACTCAACCAATTCTGGTGCATCCTTTTACATAATCGCACGCACCTTCTCCAAATTCCCACTTAGGTTCCGGTTTGGTGCACCTACCCGACCCCTACGACCCCTGCGGAATGGCTTGACTCTTCCTCTGCCTGTCATTTTCAACATGACCCTGTGACAAAGTCCCTATAGAAGAGCAGTATTTGTGAAAGCAGGTATATAGAACTCCTTAATCAGTTTTTTTGGGGGGGCAACTGGTATATCACACCATTTGCAATTAGTTGTTCCAATGACGTTTGTCCCTCTGTATAGCTGCGGTATCTCAGCAGAACCGCACACAAATGCTGCACAATACAAATGCACTATATAGAAATTATATTCTAGGTATATCGCACCCATGCCTCAATCAGATTTTTTGGGGGGCAACTGGTATATCAGACCAGTTGCAATTAGTTGTTTCATTTATAGCTGCGGTATCTCAGCAGGCTTTAGATAAATCCTAGTCATCGGATATATTCTATTCCTACTGATCAATTCTTATGGGAAAGTTTTGAAAAAGAATCAGCCGTTTTGAGGAATCGTTTTTTACAAAGAGGTTATCATCATTGTGACATCGAACGTGGCTATCTTAGGGCCAAGAACACCCCACGTAACACTCTGTTAACTCCCAAATCTCCTGATACATCCGTACCTGTGGTCCATTATATCACCAACTACAATACACAATGGAAACATATGAAGAACATCTTTTCCAGATTTTGGCACATTTTACTCTCTGACCCTGATCTAAAACAGGTGCTTACCCCTACTCCAGCATTTGTGGCAAAACAAAGTTAGACTTTGAATGATATATTGGTACGTAGCCATTATGTTCCGTCAAAATCACATTTTATTTTCAATTCTAGAGGTCCAAAATGGGGTTCTTATCCATGTGGACATTGCTCGGTTTGCAAGGTTATGGTCAAATCTGACGTTAATATATTTATTTCATGCACTTTTTATTCACTATCTATTATGCATATTTATTACCGTACATATATTTATGACCACATATACATGCTGTATAACAATTGTTGCTATCGGTCCTCTCGCTAGTCATCTATAGTGGTGTTAGCATACTTCTTGCTTATCTAACATGCAATGCCCTTAGTTTGTTACCCTTTTAAATATGGCCGCTCCCCCGGCCCTGTGATGTAGAGGACCACGCAATTCTTTGTGCGCCCTGTGTCTTCCAGTCCTGCGGCAGCGTCTTGAGGCTGGCGTTGTGCTGGGAACAATGGCGTGCCATATAGTGGACAGAGGCTCATCTAATAATTAAATCACACAGGTAACTGAGGCTTATTTAATTAAGTCATGCAGGGCATTGGCACATTACTAATTAATGGTTTGTGCTCACATGTGAATGCATTATTGTTAGCACTTTGACCTTAACTTAACTTTGACCTTAACTTGAAAAAAAACACAGTGTGCCTTTGTTCCAGCAATAGATGTTTTCTATCTTCTGAAAATCCAGTTTATTTGGCATGCAAATGAGCCAGTAAGGTGCAAAGAGGGGCCCAGGCACGCCCTCATGCTGGTAGCAGGGAAACGGGGGGCAGAATTATGGCTTGAATGTGATGTATGAGGGGTGGGTGGACACATTGTGGCAGGGGGCATGCCTGGGCTCCTTCCTGCAAGAGTGACGCCCCTCTGGGCACCTTACTGTTTCATTTGCATACCAAATAAACTGGATTTTCAGAAGATAGAAAACATCTATTGCTGGAACAAAGGCACATCTTGAAATAAGGTACTAAGTGCTATTAGGCCATGGCTTTACTTCAATAGCGATTATCCTGGTGACAGATTTCCTTTAATATTCAGAGTGTAAGACCCACTGACACTTTTTACGTCTTATAGACCAAAAATATGGTATATTTTTATTGACATTTTTTTTTTTTACTTTTTTTTTTTTTCATTTTTATTTAACCAAGTCCCAAGTCCAGGGCCTGGCATGCTTCCTTACATGACAAGCCCAGGGACAACTGGGATCTATGTCAGCACCAATCTCAGCTGTTACAGAAGAATATGTGACTGCAGACACCTGCCGCTGCCATCTCAATCCTCTATGGGGGCAGCATGGCACAAGCAGGGGCTACATAGGAGATACTAATGGGGTACAATTGTGGCACAAAGAAGGCATTAAAAGAGAACAATGGGGGCTGCAGGAGGCAAGTACTACTATTATTTAGGCTCTGATGTCCATCATCACAAATCAGAGCGATCACTGGCAAGGGCGTTTACGGTGCTGTGATACTTTATTCAGTCAGAGTGTCTGGTAACAGTTTGGACATAGCAGTATGTCCCATTGCAGAAACTTACATGCAGTCTGGACATATAGTTACATCCATTTGCAGCAAAAGGTTAATTCAGCACATTTTACTGCTTCAGTATAACAATTTAATTTATTGCATTTTACTGCATTAATATACTAGTTTAATGAGGTTATCCAACCCCTATAATGCCCCCTTAAATGCCCGGTCCCCTCATATGGGTCATATTTACCCCGCTCCTTCTGATGCCCGTATGGTCGCTGCTGGATGGGGTGGGGCAGCCAATGGCAGGCTACGATGTGAAAGAGCCTCCCTAGCTAGGGAGGCTCGTCCCCATTGTGGCCTGCTATTGGCTAATTGCAGCTAGTCTTACCCCACCCCTATCCTGTCACCAGATGTTTTGATCCACGTGACGAAGAGATGCAGCAGCGGTCATGTGGGCATCAAAAGTGACACGGGTGCCGGGGAACAGGGTAAGTATGACCCGTAGGTGGGGCCTGGGCATTTTGGGGGGCATTATAGGGGTTGGATAACCCCTTTAACCAGTGCATTTTACTGCATTGATATACCCGTTTCAGTGCATTATATTGAAACACTAAGTCAGTTTAATTAAACACATTTTCTTCTTATCCCAGTCTCTTTTGCGGGAACCAGTGTTTTCATTATCATATTCATAAGGTACTGCTTCTTCCACTCAGATTGCTCCTCAACCACTCAGTTGTCAGTCATCCATAATGGAATGTGCAGACATGAGACAACTATTCGTAACCAGCAATTAGGTTGTGTGATTGCTGAACTCTCACCCGGTCAAACAAATTGACAGTTACTGCTGTACCACTAAGTATATTCTGCTGCGTTTAGTGATCTGATGATCTGTACTCAGCCTCTATGGAAGATACCTATTTCTCCAAAAATACCATCCCTGCCTTGTACTTTCATGTGGCAGAGAACATGGTCCGCTCTTTGCAATTGTCACTACCCAGATAGCAGGTAATTGTGCTGTAATTTTGAAAATGACTTGCTAAGCTATTGCAGACTTGCCAAGCTTCACAAGTCTGCTTTGAAAGTCTCCAGATTAACTTGCTTTTGCAAACTTGCTGCAAGTTCTCATTAAGTTATTATGCTCTTGCTAAAGACCTGCCAAGCAAATTTGCTGCAAGTTGAAAAAGTGTCAACTAGAATTTGTTCTGCAAGTGCTCTGCAAGTGTACAACTTGCCAGAGAATGTGTGCAGCAAGTTAACAAGACTTACAATTGAACCCTGCCACAAGTTTGTGGCAAGTTATCCTTGCTATTGGGGTATGCATCAAGTTGCACATTTCTGTGGATACCTGGAGCAGCAGTTACGAGCAGGGGCAGTATATGTCTTTCATGACCCACCGGGTAAATGTTTTGTGCAGCAGTGGTAACATAGCTCCACAGCAATAAGGCTAGGCCCTTTTGCCCCCCCCCCCTCCAAGGTTTTTGCTGGTCTGGCTTCCACACCAAGCACTTCTCTGCCTCCTTCACGTTCTTCTCAAAGGACATCCTCCTGTCCCCAACAGAAGAGAGTGTTGCTTCCACTTCCCCTCCTATCATATATGTAAAGTAAAGCCTTGACATGCTACCTTAGAACTTATGAGCCTGAGTGAGAGTAACCACACAGTGGATCAGTTACTAAACTGCATCAAGCAGCAAATATCCCACTGGCTCTCTCCCTGCATAAGGTGAGCAGGAACACTGTGGTTGTGCTGCATTTGGGGGAAATAACACACGCCCCCTGCATGGCACACATGATAGATTTTGTGGTTTGAAAAAGTGTTCTAGCTTACAGAAGGCACTGGCTATATCCAATAGAGTGTCAGCAATTCTAATGCAGCTAAAAACACCCTCCTGGAATTGTAGCAACAGAATTAGGGTTGAGCGAATCGGAATATCTGAAGTGGACTTCGATCCAAATTTCAGGGCAAAGACATATTTCCTTGTGCTTGGTAGAAGCAAATCAATTTACCCTGAAACGGCAGTAAAACAATATTCATACTCATCTCATCTATTTGAGTGTGAAGAGGCCGCTGAGGCTCTCTTGATTGAAGATCCCACACAAAATGTTGTGCACGGTGATATATGACATCGCCACACTGCCCAGCGTGATGACGTTGTTGAAGTTGCCCGTAATCAGGACTGATTATGTTTGCTCTACTGCTCCAAATTATTAGTAATACAAAGGTTTTATGTGCATGGAAGAAAATAACTCTGACACACACACTGGGGTCAAAGCAAATTCTCATTTATTACAGGAAGTACAGCAGTTTAAAAAGACATCAGAGGGGCATTCCCCCTCAGGCATGTGCCATTATTACATTGGCTAGAATATGAAAATATGAAAAGAGATAACACTTTGCATCTGCACATTGTGCATTGTTTTACTAACTCTGGTATGTGAACTATGTAAATATCTAACTATAGGCCCCATCTTGTTATGGAGTCTTCACTAACAGCAGAAAAGCATATATGACGTAGCAAAGAGGCATGTTTTCCTCAGTACGATGGAACCTTTGTGATCTGGAGAAGATAAGGTGTTGTCTGAGAGCTGGAGTATGTGGGAGCTTTCTTAGCTGATTCAAAGAATGAAATCCACATCTCTATCAGTCCCCCCTTGGACCTCATTCTTTCCCTAATAAAGCATAGCACATCTGTCCCATTGCTCCGGATCCTTTTCACCAGCTTCCATGACAACCTATCCTACTGTATAGCCTCCAATGACACTGGACTTAGCAAGGGGAATTCAGATGTCTGTCCCTACGGTCGATGATCTCCAGGTGGCGTCGTAAGCGGGGGGGGGGGGGGGGGGGGGGGGGACCAACAGAACTAAGTGGACTTTGTCTCCCAACCTCTTGAAATTATTTCATGATCACCTCCGGAATAGCCTCAGCTACATCTTTGAGCATAAGCCTTCTAATGCAGGGGATGAAACACCAGACAATTACTGCAAGGATCAGTAATGCGATGACTATAACCATTCCAATTTGTAACAAGGTTTGTTTCCAATTTTTAATCCAGTTTTCAAACCAATTTTCCTATTAACTATCCACCCCAAAATTTCTCTTTAATTCTTGTGAGAGAGAGCAGTACGTCCCCTCAGGGCATTCATGACCTGACCATTTGGTCCTAGGTTATCAGGAATTACACAGCAGGTCTCACCAATCATTTTCACACACCACCTTTTTCTGCTAGTAGCATGTCCAGGGCCATTCTGTTTTGGAATGCCATAACACTAGTGGGCCCCAGCTGCTCCACTATACCCTTTAAGGCATCTCTGGTGTAAATCACAAATCTCTGCTGAATATAATAGATGTAGTTGATCCAATCCACATTTTTGTTTACAGTAACCATAGGGATTAAAGATTTAAACCCTGCTGCCACTTGACTTCTGGCTTTGAATTCATCTGGGAGCCCCCTGGGCACACCTATAGCATCTATGTACACGTGGGAATCGAGGCTGCCTCCTGGGCTGGTATCCTTCTTCTTACCATTGCCTCTCCTTGGGCATAACCAAATCCTAACAGAGGATTACTTATTTTCTCAATAGTTTTCTCCCAGTCAAGGGGATTAAATACATGGAAATACATGGAAAGGCAACACTAGGGTTAAGGCACATTGCCCATGCCAGGCAATTGTCAACTTTGTCCTCTGTTTCATATCTGCACACAACCAGATCACATCCTCTAATGCTTGAGTCTGGTTCATCAAATGACTTTGATAGGGTTCACCGGTGGTATTCACCATAGTTCCACAATATCCTTCTGGAAACCTGCCCATGTTTTTCCCTTTTTTGCCCTCTATCTCAAAATCAGTATAATTCCCCTTGTATATGGTTATCCCTCCCCCAGGTTCAGGGGTTTTTCTTAAGATTGGGAACTTCTCCTCCCAAACCTTGAATTCAGTCATATCAGCAGTCTGATTCACATACATGCTTGTAAAACATAAATATTGACTGGGACTTAGGTTAAGGGGCACAGTTTCTAAATTGCACAGTTCTGGCTGTGGCACAGGTGATATACCCAGATCTGTTTACCTGTGATGCCGTGTACTTCATCGAATCCAACCAGAAAATCATGTTTCCACTGCCAATGTCTCCTCTACAGTAAAGAGGGGTCTAGCTACTTTCCCCAGTAACAAGGGGTTGGGCTCTTGTATTGATGGTGAACTGGGGATATGATTTGGGACAGGCCTGTTTGCGATGTCCTTAAGGTGGAACTGTCCCCAGGGCCCATATTTATCAAATGGATATTTCCTCAAAACATACATTCTCAAGCCTGTTGGTTGGGGGGACTCTATTGTCGGTATTAAGTGATGACAACCCCAGCGCCCCCCTTGATCAGTGGGATATTTTTGACATGTTTTGAGCTGAGTTTTGCCGATATTATTGGTATTTAAATTAATTCTGGTTACAAAAGGTTTTCCCCTTTTATCCTTTCTTTGCATTCCCTCAGCTGTTTTGTATCCCCAGCTGACTCCTGTATTGGTGAGTACATCAGACCAGGCTGCACAGTACTCATTATTGGTCCTGGTAACACATACATAGTATTGAAGGGAAGAAAAATCAAACATTGAACTGTCATGACATCTGCAATCAGCAACATCACAGAAGTTGAATTCAAACACCTGTATTGGCGCTGTAGTATTTACCCAGAAGACCCATGTGTCACTCGAGGCATCTGATGTCTAGCATGAACATTGGGCTGTATAAGCTCTCTCAAGACCCACACCCCATCCCAACAGGAAGACTATAAAGGATAGCATTCTCATCAGGCCTCTGGGTGGGGAACTGGGACCTTCTTGCAGTGTGAAGCGTGTGTCCAGGACTTCTTCACCTTGAGTTTCACAGTCCCCCTGGGCTACGCCCTCTGCCACCTCTGCCACCTGCCAGTCCAGGTCCAGCAGAAATAAACTGTAGCCCCCACCCCCTCGCCCCTCTGCCAGGGAAAATCTCTTGCTCTGCTTAACCATTAACTGTGAAGGTGCCTGACACAAATCACACAGACAAAATACAAAACACAACCACAGAAGAGCAAACTCAAACTTTCCTTCTAGGATTCTAGGAACTCAGTATTTTACATCAACTGAAGTTGCCACTACGTACGTACATAACATCAACAGCAGAACAGATTACCATAGCATAGTGGAACACAGCAAGAGGCAGATTAGATGACCAAATTTTATCACCTGGTTTGTGAGGCTGCAGTCCTCGTCCTCAATCGTGGTCCACCCCAAACTTTGGCTAGAGACTTTACTTCTCCTTGGGTGCCAACTGTTGAAGTTGCCCATAATCAGGGTTGATTATGTTTGCTCTACTGCTCCAAATTATTAGTAATCCCATGGTTTTATGTGCCTGGAAGAAAATAACTGACACACACACTGGGGTCAAAGCAAATTCTCATTTATTACAGGAAGTACAGCAGTTTAAAAAGACATCTGAGGGGCATTCCCCCTGAGGTATGTGGCATTCTTACATCGGCTAGAATATGAAAACATGAAAAGAGATAACACTTTGCATCTGCGTATTGTGCATTGTTTTACTAACTCTGGTATGTGAACTATGTAAATATCTAACTATAGCCACCATCTTGCAGTAGAGTCTTCACTAACAGCAGAATAACATATATGATGTTGCAAAGAGGCGTGTTCTCCTTGGTAGAATGGAACCTTTGTGCTCTGGAGAAGATAAGGTCCACATCTCTATCAACGTCATTACTCACTCCACGAGATTTCGCATGGGATCTTCAATCATCATTTCGCCAGCTACTCATAAAAAAAGAAAAAATTTTGTGAAATTCAGTGAAGCAGCCAAAAAGAATTTTTGTAAACTTTGCTCTTCACTAGACCTCATTGCACCTTTCATAATGCTGGAGCATCTGAACGAGCAGTGTAAAATGGTAAATGGTTACATCATGCACCAGACAACTACAGCAAGGAGCTTGTGTTATTTTGAGGTCAGACAGTGGCAGTTGATCAAGAACACGTGTCGCATACTTAGCCCTTCAAAGAGGCCACCAGATTTGACGACTTTGGCATCAACAATATCATCCCTGTGATATTTATAATATAACAAACACTGATATTACTGGAAAGTAATGCTTTTAGACCTGTGCTATCAATTAAAAAATGGTAGAATGTCTTCCTGTTGCCAATAGGGAGGCACAATTGCTGCATTACCAGGATTCACTGAGTACACAGCTTGCCGCAGTTTTCGGAGAGTAGTGTGCCACTCCATTGTCTGACCAAGAGGCCCCTCTCCACCCATGTTGAGTCATGGACCTCCAGCCAGTTCTGCGACCACAAGTAGCAGAAGCCGCAGCAGCCATTTCAGTCTCATGAACATGATAGAGCAGGCTAACACAAGTCAGTGTAAGCCATGTACCGGGGTGAGCTCCACAGGATACAGCGAAGTCATGAACGAGGAAAGCAATTCAAACTCCAGTTTTGCCAAAACTGTATTTTTACTTAAGCATGGTCATGAACGCAACCACAAATACACTTACATACACCCAGCCGGGAGGCTGAGACCATTGTGCTGTACAGCGCGACACGCTCCAGTGGATTCTGGAGGTATTAGCAGTAAATTTACCTACTGCCAGGCTCAAATAGACCATCCACGCCTTACCTGTTACTACTCTACAGCTGTGATGGCTAACCTCCGGCACACCAGCTGTGGTAAAACCATAGCTCCCAAGATGCACACTGGCTTGGCAGTTCTCAGAACTTCACATAAATGAATGGCGCATGCTGGGAGTCATAGTTTCACAACAGCTGGAGTGCTGGAGGTTAGCCATCACTGCCCTACAGTCAGGAACAATTATTTGGGTGCGTAATGTGGGATAGCCTGCAATAGAGCACAACAGCTTACAATCTTATTCCATGCTTTAATAATTTCCTCCCCCAACAACTGGTTAACCAGTTTTTCTCCTGAATACACCAGCCTGACTTGAATTAGTTGTGAAGCTTTTCAGCTCTCAGGCATGAACTGACACTTTAAACAGAAGTCCTTGTTAAGAGCAGTCAACAACACTTGTGGCCTGACACAAACAGCTAACCTAACTAACTACAGGCCTGGTCTCAGTCTCTAGGATCCTAGGCACCAAAACTGTATAAGATGTATGCATGATTAGTCTTAACAACAGTGGGCTGCTTTGTGTAAGCTGGTGACTGTGGATGGAACACGGGTTTCCGTAGTGCCCGTGGCTTTAGTTCTCAGCTCCCATCTGAGTTCCTGGCAGTTTCCCTTCCTCTGGACAAAATCAGGGTAATGGACATGATCAGCTCCCATTGGCTGTAGCACTGGTCTCTGGAGTATGCTCTCACATTTGGATGTTGAGCGATTCTCCTCACACAGCTCCTGGATGCCTCATCCAGGTGAACCCTAAGATGACCGCTGCATCCCTTCTTCCCCAGGCTTTGTAACTCCACCCCTGAGAGTTTTCAACATCAGATAAATCTAAAAATGCAGTCCTTTTAGCTATGCTTAGGAAATAGCGGCCTCTTGTGCACAAACAGCAGAATGTCAATCCAAATAATTTAACTTCATTTACAGAAATACAATGTCCAAAAAATGAGTGCTGTTTCCTCATCCCACATCAACACACCAAGATTTACCACCTGAACAACCAGGACAGAGATAGCCAAGTGATGTATCCAGCTGTCTCCAGCGCTCCCATAGAAAATAATGCATTTCTGTCCGGCCGCTCCATCCAGTTCGGGGGGCGGGGGGTATACCACGGGCTACAGGGTCCCATTCTCATGATCAGTGGGGGTCCCAGAGGTAGGACCCCCACCAATCTAATAGTTACGGGAATAACTTTCTCGAATGGAAATGCAGACACCAGAGCAAATGTCTGCTGGTTGTTTAGAAAATATGTAGTAAATAGTTAGTAAACCACCCCCTATGATCAATGGTTGCTGGTGCAGTATATTAATTTATCTATATATAGTATAATTTTTTTTATGTATCTATACCTTTGTTATGTAATGTATAATAGTATATAATCAATAGGTAATATGTAGTCAATATTTAATATATAATTAATATGTCTTAACTAGGGATGTGCAAATCGAAATTCAAATAAAACATCTGAAGTCGTTTCGCATAAAACTTCATTTGAATACTGTACGGAGCGAGCGCTCCGTACAGTATTAGAATGCATTGGCTCAGATGAGCCAAAGTTATTACTCGCGAGACTTCGGGTAATAACTTCAAAAATTAATTTCTACTGATAGAAAATGTTTCCCGAACTCGGGTTTGGTTCCAAGTGGTACCTTGGAATCAAACCCGAGTTCAGGAAAAGGTTTTTAACAGTAGAAATTAATTTTTGAAGTTATGACCTGAAGTCTCGCGAGAAGTCATAACTTTGACTTATCGGAGCCAAAACATTCTAATACTGTATGGAGCGCTCGCTCAGTTCAGTATTCAAATGAAGTTTTATGCAAATCGACTTCGGATGAATTCACTTATCCCTAGTCTGAACCATTTCATTGCACACCAACTGGCAGTATTGCTGATATATGTTAGAATGTCATTGAGCAGAACACAACACATAACAATTGTATAAGCCTCTATCTCATGTTTTAGTTCCCTCCATGGTAGCCACACTCAAGGGCCGTATTCACACAGACCTCATTTGTCCAGTTATCTTCCTTATCGTCCAATGTCAGGCAGGTATTTCTCACACCTCATCCCCTGGAGCCCCATTACCCTTAGTCTGAATTCACCATTCAGTTATTTGATAAGTTATTTTCATCAGTTAGGGCTCATGCACACAAACGTATTTTCTTTCCATGTCTGTTACTTTTTTTTGCGGACCCTATGCGGAACCATTGATTTCAATGGTTCCGCAAGAGAAACGGAAGTTACTCCGTGTGCATTTGTTTCCGTATGTCCGTTCCGCTAAGAATAGAACATGTGCTATTATTGTCCGCATTACTGACAAGGATAGTACTGTTCTATTAGGGGCCAGCTGTTCTATTCCGCAAAACACGGAACTCACACAGACATCATCTGTATTTTTTTCTAATCCGTTTTTTGCGAACCGCAAAATACATCTGGTCGTTTGAATGAGCCCTTAATGTGAGTTAAAACCAATAGTGAAGCCTACACAGGGATCAGGTATAATTTACAGAATTGCACCTATTCTGTATTTTTGACCGACAACTAGTTTTGGCTCACAATAACTGATAGAAATCACTGGCCAAATAACTGAAGTGGTAACCTCCCTTTATTCAGATTCTGTTCTCAAGGGCACAACTCAGACTGCTGGTACTGCAATCAACCCTTACACTATGAAATCTCCCTGCCAAATAAAAAAGACACTAAGCATTGATATATGTGTAAAGCGGGGACCACAGGTTTATTTAAAGTTTGAGAGACCTTGTCTGTTAAAGTAAGCAGTCCATAAATCTCTGGAGGTCACTTTACATGCCCCGCCGCCACAGATGAGGTGGTCATGTCCTTAAAGTTATGTCAAGTGACTCCAATCTTTCTTGCTGTATTTGAACAGAACAAGCTCCTGCATACTACCCAGTAGTGAAATCAGAAAAAAACATACCGTATTTTTTCGCCCGATAAGATGCACCTAGGTTTTAGAGGAGGACAATAAGAAAAAAATATTTTTCATTACGCCTCAGGTCAGACCACCAATCAGACCCCCCAATGTTAATCAGACCTCAGCTGACAGCCCCAATCAGACCCCCAATGTTAATAAGACCCCAATAAGACCTCAAATTAGACCTCAGCTCAGACCCCAATGTAAATGACCACCAACTAGATCTCTGATAAGAGCCCTATGCCTCTCATCAGCCCCCATATCAGCCATTATGCCTCTCAGCCCCCATTATTCCTCTCAGCCCCCATTATGCCTCCAGCAGCCTCATGTTTAATAAAATAAAAACACTTACCTCTCCTGCTCCTGGACGCCGCTGCTCCTCACCTACATCACAATCCTCTTCCTCCTTACTGTCGGCTGTGCTGTGAACTGGCACGCACAGCGTGAGGTCACAGAGTGCCCTCACGCTGTGCGAAGCCTTCACAGCCGACAGCTGGCTTCCTGGTCCTCTGGTACTAATGAGCACTTCCATAATGGAAGCGCTCATTAGTATTCGCCCCATAAGACGCTTTTGGGGGGAAAATGCATCTTATGGGGCGAAAAATACGTTAAGTATAAATAAATAAAAATTAGATTTATATATATTTTATTTTTATTTAACAAGAACATATCCAGCAAACATGTGAGGAGCTGGTGCAGAGGTCAAGAGTGCTAGTTGCCTTGATGAGGCGTTGTGTCGTGGTGTACTCCTTCAGGCCTTAGGTCCCTGGGCATCAGTGCAGGAGAAGTTTAGTTTATAGAAGCAGGCCTGAAGTAAAAGTATAACAGTCTCTCTTTACTTAGTGTAAAATATAACTTGTGGCACATCCAGCAGTATTGAGTACAAGGTTCAGTTTCTGGCCCTAAGGAGGTACAGTGGCTGGTTGTGTGACAATTGAATGGACTTTCAGGCACTTGTGGATATAGGTGTCCTTTGTGTGATACAGACTTGAAGTTAGTTTGGCCTGGTGGTTTTTGTAGGTGATTGATGTCTGAGACATAGGCCCTCATTTGCAGACGTGTCTGTAAAGCAGTCATTTTTCTTGTAAAATTATTTTTATTAACATTTTTTATGTAAACGAACAAAACAGAATATAATGGAATAAATCTACGATAGGCATATATGTAATAAGGCAAATAAAAAGCAGAAATGGTATTACATAAATCGGTTCAGCTGAACATATATGCATTATGTATGGATAAACTCAAAGCCTTAACAAACTTGAAACGAAGTAGATAAAAGGCATCATAACAGTATAAAACACAAATAAAACAAAATAACATAGTACAGGATTTCCCTTTACATTTGAGAACGGTGATATATACTCTCCAACCATTTGTCCCATCTGTAATGAAATGTAGAGGACCTATTTTGAATGCGAGCAATGGTTTGCTCGAACATACATGTATTGCTGACAGTTTGCCAAACTTCCCTCACATGTGGGGTATCTGTCGACTTCCAATGCCTAGTTATAACCAATTTTGTAGCCATAACTAGGTGTGCTACAATTGACCTAAAATTGTCTGGCAAATCATCCAATCCCAGTAATAAGAGTGCTAAGTGTGGGGAAAGTGTAAGGTTGAGTTTTGTGATTAACCTAATGACATTTTCAATTGCTTTCCAAAGTGGTTGGATAGTCCCACATTCCCATAGGGTATGTAGTAGTGTCCCCTTCCTTCCACACTGTCTCCAGCAAAGATCCGAGGTGTCTGGGAAGATTAGGTGTAATTTACTCGGTGTGTGGTACCATCTAAGGTGGGTTTTAAGGATCACCTCCTTGTGAGCAGTACTTTGAAAAAATTTATGAGTGTAAGATAATGATGAATGCCAGTCTTTCAAATCTATCGACATTTGTAGCTCTTTTTCCCATTTTCCCATTTGCTTGGTAGGCGCATTGTTAAAGGGTTCTGTTAATTGGGCATAAAAGATAGATATCCCTCTCTTTTTCTTGAACAGATTAACTGGTAGAGCCATATGTGGTAGTTGTCTCTTTTCTAATACCCTATGTTTGTTAACAAATTCCCTCACATTTAGAAATCTGTAGAAATCGTCTCGCTCTAATCCAAATCGAGCTTTGAGTTTGGAAAATGAGGTAAACGCCTCCCCTTCATAAAAGTCTTGCAGGGATTCAATGCCAAGATGCTTCCAATGTAAAATAGGGACTAGATCTACCAAATCAGAGAGGGCATCTAAAGTAATATCTGTCAAGGGAAAGTGTAATTTCCCCTTTCTCAGTTTAAGGAATTTCTTCCAGATATCATCTGAGGTACTGACAACCTTGATAGGTGGATTAGGTAAGGAGAAACCCCAGATTTGTGCTAGAAGTCTGGATTTTAGTGATGTTACGCCACATATATTTTTCTCTATTTGGACCCATAATTTGTCCGTACTATCATTCCACCAGTGAGATAATTGGTCTAGGATGGCTGCATAATAATAATACTGAATATGCGGTACTCCTAGCCCTCCTTTTTTATGGTGTCCAATTATAGTTCTAAAAGCAACCCTTGGTTTTTTGCGGTCCCAGATGAATAACTTGAGTTTGGAATTAAGTGTTGTGAAATACAAATCAGGAATAGAAATCGGCAGTGACCTGAAGAGATACAAGAGTTTTGGCAGGAGCAGCATTTTGAATGCCGCAATCCTGCCCAGCCAAGAAATGGTGTTTTTAGTAAATTCCGCCATATCTTTATTGATTTCAGAGGCAATTCTCGGAAAGTTGGCACTATAAAGTCTCGATGAGGGGTGTGACACCTGTATACCCAAGTATGTAACTTCAGATTTTTGCCAATCTAGAGGATAACGTCTTTTTAGATCTAACAGCAATGCAGTATTCAGATTAATTGGCAGAGCTTGAGATTTATCAGTATTGATTTTATAGTAAGATATCTCACCAAAGGTCTGAGTGATTTTAAAAAAGGCTGATAAAGATGATTGGGGATTGGTGAGTGTTAATATGACATCGTCAGCAAAAAGTGCTAATTTATAATTCTCTTGGCCCACATCTATGCCAAATATGTCCGGGTCAGATCTTATGGCTGCTGCCAATGGCTCCATTGACATGACAAAGAGTAGAGGGGAAAAAGGGCAGCCCTGCCGAGTACCGTTGGTAATTTTGAAGGAATTTGACAGGGAGCTATTCACATAAACATTTGCCGAGGGATTGCTGTAAAGTGCTTTGATGCCTGTATGAATATCTCCCAATATCCCGAACTTCTCCAAAACTTGAAATGCATACGACCAGTTTATACGGTCAAAGGCCTTTTCAGCGTCAACAGTTAAAAAGATGGCAGGATTGTTCCGCTTTTCACAAAGTTGGAGAAGAGAGATTACACGCCTAGTATTATCTGGGCCTTGTCTACCCTTTAAAAATCCTACCTGGTCTTTATGGATTAATTTTGGGAGAATATTTTGGAACCTATCTGCCAGGATTTTTGCGTAGATCTTTACATCTACGTTCAGCAGAGAAATTGGTCTATAGTTTTTTACTTCACTATCATCCTTGCCTGGCTTGGGTATGGTAACTATAGTGGCCCGCAGCATATCTTCAGGGAGAGTACCTGAATGAAACGCCTGATTGTATACTTTATGAAGATGTGGAATTAAGATACTAGCAAACCTTTTATAATATTCGGATGTAAACCCGTCGGGACCTGGAGATTTTTGATTAGGGGAAGTTTTAATAGCATTTGATATTTCTAATAATGAAATTGGAAGCAGTCATTTTTCTGATCACTCTGCTGTCTATGCACATGGAAGCTTCTAGGAAGCAGTGTTCCTGATTTAGAAAATTCCCTGGAGAAATGGTTTCCCAGTAGAACTGGATACAGTCCCTTGGAGAAGGAGCTTTAGCCTGTGCTGACTATCTCCTTGCAGTCTGGACTTCAACTTATCCTTCTGGCAGGAGGTAGGACAAGACCACTTCTACCAAGTTGAGAGGAACAGGGTGGTTAGCCATGTTCCTGTCAAACATTTCCAACCCTACTTGCGCTTGCTCTAATGCTAGGCAAAACTTAACACAAATGTACAATGTGTAAAAATTCATTTGCAGATACCACCAGGTCTCGTGTACTAGACATCCAGACAATAAGGGACCGTGGGTGTTTTCTTCTATTTTGGGATTGGTCAAAGGGACTGTGGGCAGTTCAATCTTCTAACCAAAATAGATTGTGACCCCCATCAATAGAGCTTTCATACATCCAACATATAAGGAAGGGGGATGAGTCCGCTAAAGAGATACCAACTAACAGTCAGGGGCTCCCAAGCTTAACACAGCTTGTAAGCCATAAGACTACCAGTACTACAATCACCTCTAACACTATGAAATCTCTCATCCAAATACATAAGACACCAACCAATGTTATCTGCGTAAAGTGGGGGCCACAGCTTTATATCAAGTATGAGAGACTTTGCCCGCTAAAGTAAACAGTCCATAAATCTCAGCGAGGTCATCCTGTATACCCCGCCACTGATTTTTTATTTTTTTTCTTGAACTGAAGTATCACTTTAATATCTTTCTCAAATGCAGTAGTGAGACATGTCCAGCAGGTGGCAGCAGAGCTCAGTTTTCTCTGATATAGTCATATTCCATTCTGTTTGAAGCTTTAACAATTATTTGGTGTATAACATTTGAAATACTGCCATTACTGATTTCCTGTGAAGTAGGACATTTACTCAGAAAACTATTTTATGGAGCAGTGCATTAAGCATTGTTTTTAACTTGTTTCTCATTGATAAATTAACATATTCAAGAGACTGAAAAAGTAAATCAAAATGTTACATTTATGAGTGATACATAGCTTTTAACCTAAGAAGGCTAGTTAGACATTATTGGATCAGTATCAGTGGCACTGATGTCAAGGTCACTGGGACAGAAGGCTAGGATGACTTTAAATAATATAATTTGTCTACAACCATAATATAGACGCTGTAATCAAAGTAAAAAATGTGGACTAAGGTAAGAGGTTTGGCACAGACTAGAAATGCACCCAAGATTTACAAGCTGTGACTCCAGATGGGCATTTTTCACGATACTTGATCTCTGTGTCTCCCAGTGTATGACAGATGGATTGACAATACTATATCAAGAGTCATGGTGTCCCTTGATGTCCCTTGTCTTTCTTGGCTGATGTCTGACATCTTTCTTGGGATATAATTAATGATTTTCTTTTTTCCATTGTGTAATGTTTCTATGACAGAGATGTATTCAGTGTCAAAAATCTGATGCTAATGCTTTTTACACTGCCCAAATGACCTTTTACATCATCCTCCATCCTGACCTCCTCTGGGTCTCTCACTCCTGGGATCACAGAAGAAATGTCCACCATAATGACTTTACTAAGGAATTATATCAATGTTCTGCAAATGTCTGCAAAAAAATATTTACAGGGAGTTTAGCAAATGAATTCTTCCCATTTAACCTTAAACAAACTTTATATTAGCTTGGTAAAATATAGATGTTCTATGGTCAATTAATATTTTAATAGGTGGAAATGAAAAAAATATGTCCTTGACCCAAAAATGTTATGTGAGATTTACCCAAAGAATAAAACAGCAGCCAATATTTACAGTGGTCGACATTATCAGAGGCAGGTCAACATTTTCTTGGATAAAATGGGTGTAGCAGTCTCCAAAGACCTTTGTATATAGTGAAATTGCTACACTTATTTTATAGTCACCTACACAAACTGCATTTGTACAATACCTGAGCATCCTCTAACCATCAGGGTGTCAGGGTGACTGCTGTTACTGTATTAAGTACTGGTGAATAGTATAAGCAAACTAATATATCAAATAGAAATATAATTTATACTATATTGCATATATCATCAAAGGTCATTTGTATGAATAACTACGTTGCATAAAGCCAAAAATATGTATAAAAGATTTGTTGATAAAAGTCCCCACAAAAACTTACAAGATACAAATATGGCTAATCAAGATTACTTCCAGTATTCACTATTCAGTGTTTTAATATGTACCATATGATTTATAGATTCAAAATGGATCCCTGTGACCCTGCAGAGCTAAAGGAGAAGAAAATTATTAAGGACCACAGGCTGGATGGAGACAGATAAACCAGTTCTCTATGATCAAGTATGGAGGCCTTAGCTTCTTGGACCCATTTGATAGTTGCCATGATGGAATAAGCTTTTCTCTCTATGTATCAATTCATCTACATGGGAGTTTGGCAGGTAAGGCTACTTTCACACTAGCGTTCGGTTGTCCGCTTGAAGGATCCGTTTGAAGGCTCTTCCAAGCGGCCACGAACGGATCCATACGGCCCCAATGCATTCTGAATGGATGCGGATCCGCTCAGAATGCATCAGTCTGGCAGCGTTTGGCCTCCGTTCCGCTCAGCAGGCGGACACCCGAACGCAGCTTGCAGCGTTTTGGTGTCCGCCTGGCCGTGCGGAGGCGTACGGATCCGTCCTGACTTACAATGCAAGTCAATGGGGACGGATCCGTCTGTCATGGCTCCGCTTTGACACGGATCCGTTCGAAACCGTTCATGTTTCTGCGCATGCCCAGTAACTTCCTGTCCCTCCCCCTCATCTGTCCCTCCCCTCATCGTCGGCCATTTTGGAGAACCGACTTGCTGAGACTGGTAAGTGTATGAAGTTTTGTCTGTTTGTCTATCTCTCTTTTTTTACTATCTATCCATCTATCTATCTATCTCTCTCTCTATTTCTAGGGTGGGGGGGCTGCTGGCACTTGGGAAGGGGTGTGTGTGTCTGGAACAATGGGAGCCGCTGCCACTGGTGGTGTGGGCTGCCTTTATGGGGGGGCTTCTGGCACCGGGGGGGAGGGCGCGTGTGGCTGGAACTGTGGTTGCTGCTGGCACTGCGGGGGTGTTTGTGGCTGGAACAGTGCGGTTTGCTGGCACTGCGGGGGTGTTTGTGGCTGGAACTGTGCGGTTTGCTGGCACTGCGGGGGTGTTTGTGGCTAGAACTTTGCTGCTGGCACTGCGGGGGTGTTTGTGGCTAGAACTTTGCTGCTGGCACTGCGGGGGTGTTTGTGGCTGGAACTGTGCGGTTTGCTGGCACTGCGGGTGTGTTTGTGGCTGGAACTGTGCGGTTTGCTGGCACTGCGGGGGTGTTTGTGGCTGGAACTGTGCGGTGCTTCTGGATGGAACTGCAGGGTTTTTTGTGGCTGGAACTGTGCGGTGCTTCTGGCAGTGCGGGGGTGTTTGTGGCTGGAACTGTGCGGTTTGCTGGCACTGCGGGGGTGTTTGTGGCTGGAACTGTGCGGTGCTTCTGGATGGAACTGCAGGGTTTTTTGTGGCTGGAACTGTGCGGTGCTTCTGGCAGTGCGGGGGTGTTTGTGGCTGGAACTGTGCGGTTTGCTGGCACTGCGGGGGTGTTTGTGGCTGGAACTGTGCGGTGCTTCTGGATGGAACTGCAGGGTTTTTTGAGGCTGGAACTGTGCGGTGCTTCTGGCAGTGCGGGGGTGTTTGTGGCTGGAACTGTGGGTGGGGGCTGCTGGCATTGGGGGGGGCTCTGGGCACTGTGGGAGAGTTGTTTGGAACTGGGAGCCTGATGTCATTGTGGGGGGCTGCTGGCACTATGCGGGGCTGCTGTCTCTCGGGGTGTTTATGTAACTTGGGGGGATTATGGCTTCTGTCGGATTAATTTTTTTAATTATTTTATTATTAGGGTCGTACCAAAAAAGAAAAAAAGACATCTGCGGTGGGGAAGCCCATATCCATATTTTAAAAAGTAAGTATTAAAAAAAACTAAAAAAATGTTGATATATGAGGAAATAGTGCTCTACAAGTTCCTTTAACGGTATCTGCATTTTGTCTGGTATTTTGTTGCGTACAGATGTCATCTAAGAAGACATCAGACATCGACTGGCGTAACCCACCCAGAAGGCGCCGCCATATCCAGTGGCCCGTAAGTATAAAATCAACACTTGGACTTTTTACTGTTTGATTTGTTGCATTAATCAGTATGTGCTCTTATTATAGAT
Source organism: Bufo gargarizans (assembly GCF_014858855.1). Classification (NCBI taxonomy): domain Eukaryota; kingdom Metazoa; phylum Chordata; class Amphibia; order Anura; family Bufonidae; genus Bufo; species Bufo gargarizans. Next base: position 127,145,409 of record NC_058088.1, on the reverse strand, counting down.
TTCTTCATCATCTTCAGAGGAGGGCTCTCCCGAAGTGGGCGGTGCTGCCGGGGCCAGCTCACCAGCATCCAGGGGAGGTGGACCAAGCCCGGACCGGGGCTGTCAAGAAGTAAGTATATATATATATATATATAGATTTCTTAAAAATTGGTTTAAGTACGGTCTTCTAAAAATTTTTTATTTGTATTAGCAATCTGCACCTAGAGCCGCCAGCGAGGATCCCCCAGTCGCCTCCAGAGTCCGCGGGAATGAGCGTGGCGGTCGTAGACGTGTAAGTATTGAATTTAGTAGTTTATTTAGCATTTTGTATTAGGATTTACATTAAATTTTGTATTTCCTTTTTTTTCAGGGTTCCCTAGGCTCCACCAGGGAGGATGAGGAGTTCGGGTTTCCGAGCATCAATAACCTGCTCCTCATCCGACTGGTGGAGGCGCGTCCAGCGTTATGGGACCACGCCGACCGCCACCACGCCGATTATCGCCATACCCAGCGGCTCTGGAGGGACATCTCTGCAGAACTTTTAGAGACCTGGGGGGATCTAGATGCGGCGGCTCAGGAGAAATATGGTAAGTAAAACAATATGCATTTTAATAAATTAAAATATTCTTGTTTTCCTTTCATCATGCTGATTTTAGTTTTTATTGTTTTTTTCCATAGTCAAACTGGTTATAACGCGTTGGCGATCTATCCGGGACCGCTTCAGGAGGGATTATAACAAGGAGGGTCAGGCCCCGAGTGGCTCCGGAGGAACCTCAGGGGCCACATACATCCATACGGCGGCCCTGGGGTTCCTACGAAAGGCCATGGCACCAAAAAGGTAAATATTTATAACAACTGTTTAAAAAATAAATTGTAAAGGGGCTGTCCGAGACAGGGTAGCGTTTGGCTCCCCTGTTTTAGACAGCCCCCCACAGTCAGATGGACAACTGTTCTCTCCGTCTGAGTGTAAGGGGCTGTCTGAGACAGGGTAGCGTTTGGCTCCCCTGTTTTAGACAGCCCCCCACAGTCAGATGGACAACTGTTCTCTCCGTCTGAGTGTAAGGGGCTGTCTGAGACAGGGTAGCGTTTGGCTCCCCTGTTTTAGACAGCCCCCCACAGTCAGATGGACAACTGTTCTCTCCGTCTGAGTGTAAGGGGCTGTCTGAGACAGGGTAGCGTTTGGCTCCCCTGTTTTAGACAGCCCCCCACAGTCAGATGGACAACTGTTCTCTCCGTCTGAGTGTAAGGGGCTGTCTGAGACAGGGTAGCGTTTGGCTCCCCTGTTTTAGACAGCCCCCCACAGTCAGATGGACAACTGTTCTCTCCGTCTGAGTGTAAGGGGCTGTCTGAGACAGGGTAGCGTTTGGCTCCCCTGTTTTAGACAGCCCCCCACAGTCAGATGGACAACTGTTCTCTCCGTCTGAGTGTAAGGGGCTGTCTGAGACAGGGTAGCGTTTGGCTCCCCTGTTTTAGACAGCCCCCCACAGTCAGATGGACAACTGTTCTCTCCGTCTGAGTGTAAGGGGCTGTCTGAGACAGGGTAGCGTTTGGCTCCCCTGTTTTGGACAGCCCCCCACAGTCAGATGGACAACTGTTCTCTCCGTCTGAGTGTAAGGGGCTGTCTGAGACAGTGGAGCGTTTGGCTCCCCTGTTTTGGACAGCCCCCTATGCTATACGGTAGACATAGCATAGAACATAGATGTTTTATTATTTAAAGAACAATTCCTAACTTTCCTTTTTTTTTTCCTACAGAAGTGCCAGCCTCACTCGGGAGCCTGACCAACCTCCTGAGGCGGAACCGGAACAGATCGCCAGCGCCAGCCCTCCTGTCCCTGATGCATCGGCTCAGGATAATCCGGGTCCCCTACCGGGTCCCTCCGCTCAACAGAGGCTCTTAGGTTTCCGTCAAAATTTAAGAGCCCTGGTGAGCGGGCAGAGATCTGGTAGGCCAAGTCGAGCCGATTATGCAAACCTTGTAGAGGTCGTTTCCGACGCTCTAGAAGGTTTTGCCCGACATCAAATGGAGTTTGGTGCTGACTTGATTCGCCGCTGGCAAGGGGCGGAGTCGGCGCATCAACGCAGCCCAAACTACCATTATGGGCTAAACATGATCGGTTTGATGGACTCAATGATGCCCGAGCAGTTGCATCAGTTTAAGATCATGGTAGAGAACGGGTCATGGGAAATCATGCACCGCCCCCAACCCCCACCCCCACCCCCATCCCACACCTACCCCCCATCCCACACCTACCCCCCATCCCACACCTACCCCCCATCCCACAGCAGTGGCCAGTACCGCCAACCTTTCCCTTCCCACCCCCCCGAGCATGTGTTTCCTTCTTCTTCTTTTTCTTCTCCTGCCCCTTTTCCTCCTACTTCTTTTCAAACTCCCTCCACCTCTACACATGCTCGGGTCCCCTCCTCCTCCTCAGACCCTTCCTTTCTCCACACCCCTCAATTACGCCCTGCATCCTTTCCTATGGCCCGTAGTTTATCCTCAGTGGCTCGCCAGGACAGGGGGGCTACCATTGCCAGCCCCAGCGCAAGTCCACGACAGTCCACCTCCCCTACCAGTTATGAACAGTTGTGAAAAAAATAAAAAAAGTTTATATTTTGTTTATTTATTTATTTATTGATTGACATAAAAAAAAAATAAAAAAAATTATACTTTACTGCACTGTGTCTGTCTTTTTATTGTCCTGTACAGGGAACATTGGCACTCTAGCTGTGTTGAAATAAAAACTACCCTAGTCTCACTACTGTGCGTTTATTACAACACCCTTGGTAGTTTTTATATCAAAACAGCATTAGTGCCAATGTCGTAAGATCCATTAACACCTGCCCATCAATAATGAGCTAAATTTTGGCTCTTTATTGATCGTAGAACCTATGATTGGAACATGAACAAGCAAATGCTTGTTCATTGTTCAATCTTGTGCCCTTTCATATGAGCCCTTGTGGGAGTCACGGTCTGTCAGCATCATCAGGAATTCATTAATTGTGATTTTAACGTTTAATGATTTCCCGATGACGCTAAAATAACTAGTGTGATTACCACAAGGGACACGCAAGGGACATAGAGTTTTTAAAGGGGTATTCACATAGACAATGGGGGGATTTCACTTGAATATGCCCCCATTGTCTGATAGGTGTGGTAACATTGGTAGGACCCGCACCTATATCGAGAACGGAGCGGGGAGCACTGTTGCTGTAGGACACATTTCCCATGGTATGTCCACCACCAAGCGCTAATCCCCGCCTCTCCCATAGAACTGAATGGAGGGCGGCAGCACAGTGCAACCTCATCTACTTTCTTGGCTTCGTTCTCAATATATGTGAGGGTCCCAGCCGTGGGACCCGCACCTATAAGACAATGTAGGTATATCTTAAAGTGGTATGCCCCCATTGTATGAGATGAGAAAACCCCTTTAAGGCCTCTTGCACACGACTGTATGCCCCAAGAGACATACGGTCCGTGAGCAGGCCATATGTCCCGTAGTGGCATTGATCGTGCACACGAGAGTACACAGCATCATAGTGTACAATCATCCTGTGCTAGTTGAGCTGCCCGCGGGGATATAGTCTTGCACTAATAGATCATATGAGTGCAGGACAATAGCCCAGTTTGCGGCACAACATGGTCAGCATCATGATGCTCTGTAATACTCCTGTACGACGATCAGGGACATATGGCCCGCTAACACTATACATCTTTATAAGTGCATGTAGTCGTGTACAAGAGTCCGAAAGGTGTGGTCCATTATCAAAGTCGGACCAGCTTTGGAACTTCAACAAGATAGCCATGGAGAAATATAGGAGCATTACAACCCTATAGATCTCAATACATGAAGATGGAACCTAGAGATGCTTTTCCTTTCAAAACGGATCCGCTAAACGGATGACAAAACGGAAACCAACGTGACAAACGGATCCGTAATACAGACGGATCCGTACAAACGGATCCGTCTGAATTGCTTCTGTTTGGCTCCGTTATTGACGGATCCGTTTGAAATGCCGTTCAAGCGGATCCGTGAAACGCTAGTGTGAAAGTAGCCTAACCATCTACAGTTACCACAGAACTCATATAATAGATGGCGGAGGTGCAGTAGACATCACTTATCTAGACTTTAGTAAGGCTTTTGATACTGTCCCACATAGAAGGCTTATCAATAAATTTCTATTTTTGTGCTTGGACTCCCATATTGTTGAATGGATTAGGCAGTGGCTGAGGGACAGGCAACAGAGGGTTATAGTCAATGGAGTACATTCAGACCATGGTCTTGTTACCAGTAGGGTACCTCAGGGATCTGTTCTGGGACCCATATTGTTTAATATCTTTATCAGTGAAATTGCAGAAGGCCTCAATGGTAAGGTGTGTCTTTTTGCTGATGACACAAAGATTTGTAACAGGGTTGATGTTCCTGGAGGGATACACCAAATGGAAAAGGATTTATGAAAACTAGAGGAATGGTCAAAAATCTGGCAACTAAAATGTAATGTTGATAAGTGCAAGATAATGCACCTGGGGCGTAAAAACCCAAGAGCAGAATATAAAATCAGTGATACAGTCCTAACCTCAGTATCTGAGGAAAGGGATTTAGGAGTAATTATTTCAGAAGACTTAAAGGTGGGAAGACAATGTAATAGAGCAGCACGAAATGCCAGCAGAATGCTTGGATGTATAGGGAGAGGTATAAGCAGTAGAAAGAGTGAAGTGCTCATGACGCTCTACAGAGCACTAGTGAGACCTCATTTGGAGTATTGTGCTCAGTACTGGAGACCATATCTCCAGAAGGATATTGATACTTTGGAGAGAGTTCAGAGAAGAGCTACTAAACTGGTACATGGATTGCAGGATAAAACTTACCAGGAAAGATTAAAGGACCCTAACATGTATAGCTTGGAAGAAAGACGAGACAGAGGGGATATGATAGAAACTTTTAAATACATAAAGGGAATCAACAAGGTAAAAGAGGAGAGAATATTTAAAAGAAGAAAAACTGCTACAAGAGGACATTGTTTTAAATTAGAGGGGCAAAGGTTTAAAAGTAATATCAGGAAGTAGTACTTTACTGAGAGAGTAGTGGATGCATGGAATAGCCTTCCTGCAGAAGTGGTAGCTGCAAATACAGTGGAGGAGTTTAAGCATGCATGGGATAGGCATAAGGCCATCCTTCATATAAGATAGGGCCAGGGACTATCCATAGTATTCAGTATATTGGGCAGACTAGATGGGCCAAATGGTTCTTATCTGCCGACACATTCTATGTTTCTATATATTCAGATTACTCATAATCATGGGAAGATGGAATGGAAATGGTACATTTCACTAGACATTGGAATGCCACACACGCCAATCTTCATGTCTTGTTTCTCAAAGCCTGTGGGTTTCCTTTTGAATTGTCTTCCCAGAATGTGTAAAGATTGAAACTTGATAAGATTTACAAAAGGTGATTGATGGGAACCAGAGATTGAGCTCTCTGCACCCCTAGGCAACAAAGCTACAAATAGCAAGGCGTCCAGTTACACATAATGCAGCTCACACCTTCTATTCACTACTCTGCTCCAAGGCACTTCTATAGGAATGGCCTCTCAAAGGCATTTTGTGAGGACCATTATAAAAGCAAAGGCCCATTTGCTTATATACTGTAATCCAGGAGAGAGCAGCTCCACTTTATATGTAAGAGCAAATAGATGCAGTCACACATAACTTAGTCACGACTAAAAACTTCTGTGAGGTAGGCCCCTTAAAGTTAGAAGAACAAACACAGAAGAGAAGACAAGTTATAGGTGCTGACATGATTCCGAATGTCACACAAACAATAAACCCTCAACATTTCTGTTTACTTGTATTACATATCACACCTAGATCATTCCAAACCAAATATAGCTGGAAACTGCAAAAAACATTCAAAGTGACAAAAATCAGAACATAACCAACTATCTTAATATTAGTGGGATTTTGAAAAGGTCACACACTGGCAGTGGCGTAGCGTGCGTTACCAGCTGCTGGCGAGAGCCATGTATTGCGCCCCTTCCCCCCAACCTGTGGACACGCTCCTTTTTACAGATAATGTAGCAGTCCTATGTAACACCACAGATAATACAGTGATAATTCTCTGAGTACAGATAATGTAGTAGATGGGTGTGAAGCCCCAGAATTCAGAACACACACAGTGTGAAATCTGGGGCCAGGATGCGGCAGGGTGGGACAAATTCTCAATCCACCCCTCAACCCTACCGTGACACAAATAATAATTATACAGAGGGGCCATTATATATCCTAATACTACAGAGGGGTCATTATATATAATAATTATATAGGGGGCCATTATATATTATACAGGGGGCCATTATATATAATAATTATACAGGGGTCCATTATATATTATACATGGGAGCCATTATATATAATTATGCAGAGGGCCATTATATATTACACAGTGGGGCCATTATATATTATAGTTGTACAGAGGGGCCATAATATATAATAATTATACAAAAGAGCCATTATATATTACAGTATACATTGGAGCCATTATATATAATAATTATTAAGGGGTGGCAATATATATTATACAGAGGGGCAATTATATATTATAGTTATACAGAGAGGCCATTAACCTCTGTATAATTATAATATATAATGGCCCCCCTGTATAATATATAATGGCCCCTCTGTGTAATATAAAACGTTGCCCAAACTACGGGATAGGGTGGAAGTTTTGTTGGTACTAGTTTACGGTACATATGATTTTTTGGTTGCTGTATATTTCACTTTTTGTGTGGCAAGGTAACAAGAAAAACAACTTTTTTGGCACCATTTTTTTGTTATTTACAACATTCATCTGACAGGTTATATTATGTGGTATTTTTATAGAGCAGGTTGTCACGGACGCGGCGATACCTAATATGTATACTTTTTTTTATTTATATAAGTTTTACACAATGATTTCATTTTTAAAACATAAAAAAATCATGTTTTAGTGTCTCCATAGTCTGAGAGCCATAGTTGTTTCAACTTTTGGGCAATTATCTTAGGTAGGGTCTCATTTTGTGGTGCATATGACTTTTTGATCGCTTGCTATTACACTTTTTGTGATGCAAGAAAAAAAAAGTTTTTTTTACAACGTTTTTATTTTTATTTTTTTACGGTGTTCACCTGACTGGTTAGCTCATGTGATATTTTTATAGAGGCGGTCGATACGGACACAGCAATACCTAATATGTATACTTTTTTTTATTTATTTAAGTTTTACACAATGATTTCATTTTTGAAACAAAAAAAAAAAATCATGGTTTAGTGTTTCCATAGTCTAAGAGCCATAGTTTTTCAGTTTTTGGGGCGATTATCTTGGGTAGATAAGGATTTTAGCCGAATGAGATATTAGTTTGATTGACACTATTTTGGGGTGCATATGACTTTTTGATCGCTTGCTATTACACTTTTTGTGATGTAAGGTGCGAAAAAATGGTTTATTTAGCAAAGTTGTTTTTTTTTTTTACGGTGTTCACCTGAGGGGTTAGGTCATGTGATATTTTTATAGAGCCGGTCGATACGGACACAGCAATACCTAATATGTATACTTTTTTTTATTTATTTAAGTTTTACACAATGATTTCATTTTTGAAACAAACAAAAAAATCATGATTTAGTGTTTCCATAGTCTAAGAGCCATAGTTTTTCAGTTTTTGGGGCGATTATCTTGAGTAGATAAGGATTTTAGCCTGATGAGATAATAGTTTGATTGACACTATTTTGGGGTGCATATGACTTTTTGATTGCTTGCTATTACACTTTTTGTGATGTAAGGTGCGAAAAAATGGTTTATTTAGCAAAGTTTTTTTTTTTTTATGGTGTTCACCTGAGGGGTTAGGTCATGTGATATTTTTATAGAGCTGGTCGATAAGGCGCGGCGATACCTGATATGTATACTTTTTATTTCATGTATGTAAGTTTTACACAATAACAGCTTTTTTAAAACAAAAAAAACTATGTTTTAGTGTCTCCATATTCTGAGCCATATGTGTGTATGTCTTTTCCCTATTTTTTTAACAATTTATTTTTTTTTTACTTTACTTTTGGAAAATGACCCTTTTTTCTTTTTTTACTTGAAACTTTTAATTTTTTTGGCAAAACTTTAATTTTATAAACTTTTTTTTTCACTTAATTTTTTGTCCCATTATGGGACAGGTTCTGATCCTTGTTTCAATATAGCACAATACATCTGTATTGTGCTGTATTGAACTGTTAGTGTCTTACACTGTAAGACGCTAACAGTTGCCTAGGAGCCTCTTAGGGATCGGTACATGACAGGCCCCAAGCCTTGGAATGGCTTAGGGCTGCCATCGAGTCCCCGCCACAGAAGCGCGTGGTCCCGATGTATGAGGGGTTAATCCACCGGCATTGGATTTATCGCCTATGCTGATGGATGCAGCAGGGATCCGGCTGTCAGTAACCGTCGGATCTCTGCTGCTGATCGGGAGGACCGCACGCGGGGGGAGGAACAACTGCAGGATGAGAACTCTCGTCCTCTAGCGATAATTGCCAGCGATTAAGGACGAGCATTCTCGTCCTGGGTCGCTAAGGGGTCAAAGGGGTTGTCTCATCTCACCATTACTAAGGTGAGATGAGTCTCAACCACCTCCCAGCCGGGAAACAGCAAAGCATTCCAGCACGCCACTGTTTCAGTAGCCCTCATTCCCGTGCACGAGTGCTACAGAAACAGCGTAGCACAGTAAGAGACAGAATAGCTTACTGTGCTACGCTGTTTCGGAAGCTCGTATGCCCAGCAATGATAGCTACTGTAACAGCAGAGCGCTCTGCTGCTTCCAGGCTGCAAAGTGGTCTGGAAGCATGGTCCACATCACTATAGCATGGTCCACATCATTATATACAATAATTTGTATAACTTACCCCAGCTGTACATATATAATTATATATAGAAGATACCCAGGTTATACCAGCATGGTCCATATCACTATTTACAAGATGTATAGCTTATACCAGCTGCACATATATAATTATTTACAGGAGATGCCCAGATTATACAGCATGCTTCATATCACTATACAGGGAGTGCAGAATTATTAGGCAAATGAGTATTATTTACTCCAAGCTGTATAGGCTCGAAAGCCTACTACCAATTAAGCATATTAGGTGATGTGCATCTCTGTAATGAGAAGGGGTGTGGTCTAATGACATCAACACCCTATATCAGGTGTGCATAATTATTAGGCAACTTCCTTTCCTTTGGCAAAATGGGTCAAAAGAAGGACTTGACAGGCTCAGAAAAGTCAAAAATAGTGAGATATCTTGCAGAGGGATGCAGCACTCCTAAAATTGCAAAGCTTCTGAAGCGTGATCATCGAACAATCAAGTGTTTCATTCAAAATAGTCAACAGGGTCGCAAGAAGCGTGTGGAAAAACCAAGGCGCAAAATAATTGCCCATGAACTGAGAAAAGTCAAGCGTGCAGCTGCCAAGATGCCACTTGCCACCAGTTTGGCCATATTTCAGAGCTGCAACATCACTGGAGTGCCCAAAAGCACAAGGTGTGCAATACTCAGAGACATGGCCAAGGTAAGAAAGGCTGAAAGACGACCACCACTGAACAAGACACACAAGCTGAAACGTCAAGACTGGGCCAAGAAATATCTCAAGACTGATTTTTTAAAGGTTTTATGGACTGATGAAATGAGAGTGAGTCTTGATGGGCCAGATGGATGGGCCCGTGGCTGGATTGGTAAAGGGCAGAGAGCTCCAGTCCGACTCAGACGCCAGCAAGGTGGAGGTGGAGTACTGGTTTGGGCTGGTATCATCAAAGATGAGCTTGTGGGGCCTTTTCGGGTTGAGGATGGAGTCAAGCTCAACTCCCAGTCCTACTGCCAGTTTCTGGAAGACACCTTCTTCAAGCAGTGGTACAGGAAGAAGTCTGCATCCTTCAAGAAAAACATGATTTTCCTGCAGGACAATGCTCCATCACACGCGTCCAAGTACTCCACAGCGTGGCTGGCAAGAAAGGGTATAAAAGTAGAAAATCTAATGACATGGCCTCCTTGTTCACCTGATCTGAACCCCATTGAGAACCTGTGGTCCATCATCAAATGTGAGATTTACAAGGAGGGAAAACAGTACACCTCTCTGAACAGTGTCTGGGAGGCTGTGGTTGCTGCTGACGCAATGTTGATGGTGAACAGATTAAAACACTGACAGAATCCATGGATGGCAGGCTTTTGAGTGTCCTTGCAAAGAAAGGTGGCTATATTGGTCACTGATTTGTTTTTGTTTTGTTTTTGAATGTCAGAAATGTATATTTGTGAATATTGAGATGTTATATTGGTTTCACTGGTAAAAATAAATAATTGAAATGGGTATATATTTGTTTTTTGTTAAGTTGCCTAATAATTATGCACAGTAATAGTCACCTGCACACACAGATATCCCCCTAAAATAGCTAAAACTAAAAACAAACTAAAAACTACTTCCAAAAATATTCAGCTTTGATATTAATGAGTTTTTTGGGTTCATTGAGAACATGGTTGTTGTTCAATAATAAAATTAATCCTGAAAAATACAACTTGCCTAATAATTCTGCACTCCATGTATACAAGGTTATACTAGCATAGTCCACATCACTATATACAAGATGTATAACTTAAACCAGCTGTACATATATATTTATATGCAGGAGATGCCCAGGTTATACCAGCATGGTCCATATCACCATATACAAGATGTATAGCTTATACCAGCTGTAGGTATATAATTATATATAGGAGATACCCAGGTTATACCAGTATGATCCATATCACTATATACATAGAAACATAGAAGCATAGAATGTGTCGGCAGATAAGAACCATTTGGCCCATCTAGTCTGCCCAATATACTGAATACAAGGTTATACTCAGGTTATACTAGCATGACCCACATCACTATATACAAGAAGATGTATAACTTACCCCAGCTGTACATATATAATTATATACAGAAGATGCGTTAATTTCTTAACATCAATTTGGTTTCCCTTTAAAGATAAAGTGTATGGCTCATACGCTGAAAAAGCCTGTAGCTCTGAAATGTGTTTAGCCGAAGTTATGGCCAACAAAAAGGTTACCTTCCAGGATAAAAACTTAAAGTCCACCTCTTCCACGGGTTCAAATGGTGGACCACTCAATCCTTTAAGCACCACTGAGAGATCCCACTGCGGTATAGGTCTTAAAATGCTAGGCTTAAGACATATGGCTCCGTTAAGAAACCTCTTAATCAGGGGGTCTTGATGAAAAGATCTGCCAAAAGCAGCAGACAGACGAAAAATACGCTTTACCGTGGTGTAGGCCTTGACTGTCACAGGAGCTCTGGAATGAGACATCGTTCTTAAGACCGCTGCTGAAAGCCCATCAGTCTCTAGAAGGGACTCATCAATCTCCAGGCTGTCAGATTGAGTCTGGGTGGATCCAGACAGAGCTGAGTGCCCCGCAACTCCAGGTTCTGTATTGGGGGAAGCTTCCAATATTGCCCTTGGCTCATCTGCATGATTAGGGTAAACTAAGGCATCCTGGGCCAGAATGGAATTACGGATATTATTGAGGCTTGGTCCTGCCGAATCTTCATCAATACCCTGGGTATCATGGTGATGGGAGGAAAGATGTAGGCCAGCCTCAACTCCCATGGAATTGACAGAGCGTCTACTGCCAAAGGATTGTCCTCCCGATACAGTGAACAGAACATTTTCAATTTGGCATTGAATCTTGTTGCCATAAGATATATTTTCTTGGCGACCCCACTGGAGATTGGTCTGATGAAAGATCTCCTGATTCAGAGACATTTCTCCTAGAGCTGGGAATCCTCTGCTGAGCTGGTCCACAACCACATTCAGGGGCCCCCGAATGTTTACTGCTGAGAGGTGGGAAAGATTCTTCTCTGCCCAAGACAGAATTAGACCAATTTCTGAGAGTAGACTCTGAGACCTGGTGCCTTCCTGTCTGCTGATGTAAGACACTGCAGTAGAATTGTCCGAGCGAACCCTTAAAGCCTTGTTTCTGATAAGGGGAAAAAAATAAAAAGAGAGCCACGTGGATTGCTCTGAAGATCCTTGAACTTGAAGTTCCTCTAGATGGGCACCCCAGCCTAGAAGGAATGCATCTGTCGTCAACAGAATCCAACAAGGTTGGATCAAGGACATCCCATCTTTGACATGCTTCCACCACTTCAGAGAGTGCCGAGCTTGAGATGACAGGGAGCACTTTGTCTCTAGCCCTCTGGGAGTTTGATCCCATAGACTCAGAACTTGCGCTTGAAGAGGGGCCCTAGAGGTGGACTCCGAAGCTTCCCCGGGATCAGCATCTTGGTCCCCCGACTGGATGGATCTAAGTAATCTCTGATGTCTGCGCTTGGATGTCGCTTTGTGCCCAGACCAATCACCATCACCGGCAGAAGACATTATCTGCAGAAAAAGTAAGCCATAATGAAAGAGAAGAACCAGACATTCCCAAAGCACAATAAGTTGCTAACTACAATAGTTTCTCTAAGTAACCAAACCAGGCTGCAAACAGAAACAGACTGGACGGAACAGAGGCTTTTTATAATACAATTTAGTGCCAGATTTGGCTAAGCCCCGCCCCCGGAAGTGACATCAGATGCGAGGGAATTGAAAAACTTTAACTACAGTTTGCTATAATTGCACAAAATAACCACTAGAGGGTGCAGGAGCACCAGCTCCACACAGAGCAGCAGGTGACTGGAGGAAGTAGCCCAACATAGCAGGAGGCTGATTATACACAAGCTCCAGGAGAGACAAGTACAAGACATTCACCCTGCCGATACAGACGCTGCCAGACAAACCAAGCTGCAATCCTGCCCTGAAAGAGAAACAAAGGTTAGAGAAATATAAAATATGAGGCAGCCAAATGGCTGCCACTGTCTGTCTTGCAGTCCCAAAGGACCAAAAAAAACACTGGTGTATTGGGGGTTTGGCCACTTATAGAGAGGAAATGGGGACGCTAATTGCTTAATTGTTCTGATTGATTACTTGACTGCATTAAACATTCCGTCTTTCCTACCAGTTTCACTGGGGCGGATAAGCCCCCACTTGTTCTGCTGGTTAGGACGTAAGGGAAACTCAGGTTATACCAGCATGGTCCAAATTGCTATATACAAGATGTATAGCTTATACCAGCTGTACATATATAATTATATACAGGAGATGCCAAATTTATACCAGCAAGCGCCATATCACTATATACAAGGTTATACTCAGGTTATACTAGCACGGTCCACATCACTTTATACAAGAATATATGTATAACTTACCCCAGCTGTACTTTTTTATATATATGCAGAGAAAAAGGGGGTCAGTCAGCACATCCCAAAGCGCAGGGGCACGTTGCTATGGCTGAGAACAAGACTGTTAAACAAAACAAGCAATGCAACAGCTCACTGCAAACCAAATAAAGTACAAAATTGCATCATAATATCAAATGCTGAACTAATAAGTTAGAGATACATGGCAAATCGTTTTGTACAAAATTATTTGAGCCCGTCTGCCGAACGTCAAGGCAATCTCTAGTTAGACGGGTTCCTAACACTAAATATACCTGTTATGTGCCATAGCGGCTATCATATAATTCAGAAAGTGCAGGTTCCACTTACATGCTGGATCCGCCTGAATTTCTGTCATTTTCGGTGCCAAAATGGCCTCCATTATATCCAGGGAAAGCAGTAACCAGCATGCACGCTGGGCCCACTCCACACCACCCCTGCGTGCATGCTGGTTACTGCTTTCCCTGGATATAATGGAGGCCATTTTGGCACCGAAAATGACAGAAATTCAGGCGGATCCAGCATGTAAGTGGAACCTGCACTTTCTGAATTATATGATAGCCGCTATGGCACATAACAGGTATATTTAGTGTTAGGAACCCGTCTAACTAGAGATTGCCTTGACGTTCGGCAGACGGGCTCAAATACTTTTGTACAAAACGATTTGCCAAGTATCTCTAACTTATTTAGTTCAGCATTTGACATTATGATGCAATTTTGTACTTTATTTGGTTTGCAGTGAGCTGTTGCATTGCTTGTTTTGTTTAAAATATATATATATATATATGTGTTAAGCAATGATATCATTGCTGGGTTTGTGCTAGGGGAGGCGGGGCCACACAGGGTTAAAAAGGCAGCCGACGGTACCTGCTGCAGCACGACCCCCCGGCCACACGGCTCTGGGGGTCAGGAGGCAGAGCACTTCTGGGTCGTTACAGGTTCGGGTCTGGCAGCGCGAGCAGGTCGCATCATCACGACTCCAAGTAAGACGGGGGCGGCGGTGTGCTTACAGGACGCAGAAGGGGGGATGGCATGGACCGGCAGGCGCGCTCCGGTCTGCCGGCTGGCGGCGGGGGGTGTGCAGTGCAAGCCGCATTCCCCGGCCACACGGCTCTAGCGGCAGGACTTGCACTGCACAGCGCCACCTGGTGGCCACTAGCGGCAACAGTTGTGGGGGTTCAGCGGCAGGCCAGAGAACTGACTGGCATGAGGTAAAGCTGCTGCCAGTTAACTCCCCAGGGTCATTGCCCAGTGGCTCCCCCCCCCCCCCCCTGTTTGCATAAGTATGTCGCCAGATGTATTGCATGTTCTGTGGGGCTATAGGTCAGTCACGGACCTTCTGGCAGTACCCCAGTGGTTACCCACAGACGTTACAGCGAGGCAGTTTCAGTTCCTTGCAATCAAATCCATCGCATTGCATTCACAGACACGTACTCAGTGCATTGTCATGGAGGACAACCATCGAACTACACTTGCTGCACATATCCCCCCCCCCCCCAAAAAAGGGGGGGGGGGCTGTATGACATGTAATCACAGTATAACAACGTTTGCCTGCACGCCATGAATGTTATTTAGGAGGTTTTGCAGCAGTAGATGGTTTCTCAAATACGCAAAGTTGTTCATCTGGTAATTACCCCAGCAGCCGTCATCATACCCAGGCCGTCGCATCCATGCACCAGGTGGCCTCGCTAGGCAGTGGGCTGGGATGTGTTCTTTTGGCCGTCCCGGTCACCAGCCACTCCTTCTGGGCGGGAGGGTCAGAGTCTAGGTGCTGGTTTAAAAAAAAAAAAAAAAAAAAAAAAGTATGTTTTCACAGTTCGTGTCACGTTGTGTGGCACCATAGGCATATACACGGAAGATAAGGTATTTATCAGGTTCCGTCTTAGCACAAGCAGTCAGTTATCCATGGCGTTAAGTCTACGGTGGAGGGATGGCCCACGCCTCATCCCAAAAAAAAAAAAATAAGTCTGTCACGGGCATTCAAAACACATCTGTCTGTCACGTCTTCAGATTTGCAATACAAGATAGAAAAAAAAAACAAAAAAAAAAACAAAACACTGTCACGACTACAGGCATTCGATAAATAAAAAAATAAAAAAAACCCTGTCACGACTACAGGCATTCGATAAATGAAAAAAAATAATAATAAAAAACTGTCATGACTACAGGTGTTCGTATTTCAATGTCTGTCTTGTCCACAGACTCGCAATAAAGTCCTGTCACGACCACAGGCAGTCTTGCAGTCTTGGCAGTGGCGTACATACCAGGGTCGCAGGGGTCACAGTTGCGACCGGGCCCGGCACTCCAGGGGGCCCGGCCACCTGCGGACCCCCCCAGGCCTCTGGCAGGGCTCCCGCTGTACTCACATGTAATGGAGCGCTCTGGTGGGGCCCGGCATGAAGTACAGTGGCAATTTCGGGCCCCATCAGAGCGCTCCATGCCACCATTACATGTATAATATGGGGGGTGAGGGGGCCGGAGGGTCAAGTGAGGGGGGGGGGGGGGGGAAGCACACACTCACACACGGCCGGCAGTTCCGTTTCTATAGTGAAGCAGGGAAACCTCTCTGCTCCCTGCTTCACTGATCTTCAGAGCTCAGGAGCTCCCCCTGCTGGCCCCAGATCGCGCTGCTGCCTGTCACTGTGGGAGGAGACCTAAAAACCCGGCAAGCTGCCTACTCTCATCAGGGAAGAAGGTAAGTATGTAAGAATTTTTTTTTCTAATGCTGCAGACTGGGGGCAGGGGGGCAAAGGGGCAGAGAGGCAGAGGGGCAGGGGGCAGAGGGGCAGGGGGCAGAGGGGCAGAGGGGCAGAGGGGGGGGGGATTGATGGGAACAACTAGAGTGAGGGGGCACAAAAGTTGGCATCTCTACTGAGGGGCACCTAATCTGCCATAACTAATTTGAGGGGGCACCTAATGTGGCATAACTACTGTGAGGGGGCACATATAAAGGCATAACTATGAGGGGGCACATATGAAGGCATAACTACTGTGACGGGGCATGTAAGGCTACTTTCACACTAGTGTTCGATCGGATCCAATCATATTAATGCAGACGGAGGCTCCGTTCAGTACGGATCCGTCTGCATTAATAACTTAGAAAAAATTCTAAGTGTGAAAGCAGCCTGAGCGGATCCGTTCAGACTTTCAATGTAAAGTCAATGGGGGACGGATCCGCTTGAAGATTGAGCCATATGGGCTCATCTTCAAGCGGATCCGTTCCCATTGACTTACATTGTAAGTCTGAACGGATCCGCTCGCCTCCGCACGGCCAGGCGGACAGCTGAACGCTGCAAGCAGCGTTCAGCTGTCCGCCTGTCCGTGCGGAGGCGAGCGGAGCGGAGGCTGAACGCCGCCAGACTGATGCAGTCTGAGCGGATCCGCTCCATTCAGACTGCATCAGGGCTGGACGGAGGCGTTCGGGTCCGCTCGTGAGCTCCTTCAAACGGAGCTCACGAGCGGACCGACGAACGCTAGTGTGAAAGGAGCCTAATCTGGCATAACCAATGTGAGGGGCACATATGTGAGCATATCTAATGTGAGGGGCACATAATCTGGCATAACCACTCTGAGGGGACACATATCTGGGCAAATTTACTTTGAGGGGGCACATAACCGGGCATAAATACTGTGAAGGGGCACATAATCTGGCATTATTACTGTGAGAGGACACGTAATCTGGCATAACCACTCTGAGGGGGCACATATGTGGGCATATTTACTTTGAGGGGGCACATAACTGGGCATAAATACTGTGAGGGGCACATAATCTGGCATTACTACTGTAAGGGGCATATAATCTGGCGTTACTAGGTGAGGGGCACATAGTCTGGCATTAATACTGTGAGGGGGCACATAATCTGGCATTACTACTGTAAGGGGACACATTTGGCATAACTACTATGAGGGGGCACATATCTGGGCATAATTACTGTGACGGGAACAAAGGTGGGCATAACTACTGTGAGGGGCCACAAGGTGGGCATTAGTACCGTGTGGTTGCACTTAGGGGAAATGTCCTAGATTACCCTGCTACACATTGGCATGGCTCAGTCTTACAGGCCAGCTGGTGATTTCACAGGGGCAGTCACCATCCCTTCCTTATGTGATTATTCTTTTTTTCTCACCACAGGGACCTTGTTCTGGATCCAGCGGACATCACGCCGACGCCAGCGACACCCTGGATGAGGTAGGACCAGATTTTATTAGGACTAGGTGAGTGTAGCCATGCATTGGGCTTAGGGCTCTTTAACACAAGCGGATCCCGTGCGAGGAATCCGCTGCGTAAATGAGAGCCAAGCCCCGTTCCGGACAGCAGAGACACAGAGCATTAACATGACTGATTATGCTCCGTGCCTCTCTGTGATCTCTTTACTACAAAATCACAGAGACATAAAGTTGTCACCGTGATTTTGTAGTAAAAAGATCACAGTCAATCATGTCACTGCTCCGTGTCTCTGCTGTCTAGAATGGGGCTTGGCACTCAGTCACGCCGCGGATTAGCCGCACGGAAAGAGCCCTTAGTAAAAAAATCTGCCGGTTCTTTGAAAAAATGTTTGCACTGTGGCCCATAACACTATAGTTACACCACTGGTAGGGGAGGTAGTGGGGGGGGGGGGCTAGGAGGCAGGTTGGTGGGGGGGGGGGCAACGGGGAGGGGGCCCCATAGATCAGTTTCGCACCGGGGCCCCATGGATTGTGTGTACGCCACTGAGTCTTGGCATACACAACTTGCACGTCCACAGGCTGGTCAAAGTCCTGTCACGCCTACAGGCACACCACCGCTCGTCCAAACATCAGCACAAAGTCCTGTCACGACCACAGGCACACGTACCGGGACGTCTTCTCAGTCATGGTCACTCCACAGGTGCCGCCTGGGCTATTCCGACACTGGCCAGGGCCTGTCACGTCTTCGGGCCTCACAGCCCGGGAGACCACTGGGCGCCATCACGCAGGTGGCGGTAGAACGCTTGTCGGCTATGGCACTCGCAGGGCGGACAGGCCCCCTTAGTGGCCAGGCACACGGGCACAAGGTCATACTTCGCAGCTCGGGGAAAAGGGGGGTTCTAATGGCTCTCAATTAATAACCAATAGAAAGATGTCGCAATAATTCACACCTGGAGGCTCTTCCGCGTCGCGGGATAGCGGGGACACCCAGTCGGAGCGAAGCGTGGGACCCTCATTACATTCCTGGACCTTCCCGAAGTTGTCCGCCGAGCTGCGCCGAAGGGGCATCCCCTTTCCAGCATCTGCAAGAAAAGCCGAGTTGTATCTTCTTCTGATGTCAGATGTACCACCTGTGAGTCAGGACGAGGTTTCCATGGGTACCATTCAGACGTCGCTCACCCAACTACATGCCGTGATCAACAGTATGGCGTCATCCATGTCAGACCTTCAGGCCAAAATGGAATCAGTGGAAGCCAGGTCTGCCGCGGCAGCATTAACGACACCAACACCTGCGGAACCTGCGGCAGGGCCATCCGGTGCTTCGGGTGGGTCATCCAACTTTCCCTCAATCGCCCCGTCCCACTTCATTCTGGCCAATATCAGGCAGGACATATTGGAGGGCAAGGACGTCAACCTGGCATCCCTGCTCATTGCGACACATGAGGCCCCAGATAATAGAACCATTGCGTGTGGGGAGGTCTCGGTAATCCTGAAGTCTATGGACGCTAGGCTTAACAGGAAATTGAACGTCACGGAATTCGTTCTAGCATTCAGCTTATATCGGGACGTGATTTGCACAGTCAACCCGCATAGGAGGAGCTAGATCTGTACATGTACAAGGTGGTGGAATTAGGTTACAAATATGGCGGCACAGCATTCTTCGACTATCACCGGTCATTCTTAGCCAAAGGAGCAGCTGCCCTCATACAGTGTCAGCACGTGCTGGATTGGTCTAACATAGACACAGAATTGTTCTGCCGCCATTTTGCAGGGCTCAAAGCCCCGACGTGCACGGTCTGCAACTCGTACTCCCACACTACGGGTTGGTGTTCTCACACGGGCCATGTAGCAGATCCAGCACTACCTCATTCAGCCCCAGGTCCATCAAACACCAAGCCAGCATCCGGGGTTGATAAGTTAGGTCGTCCCATTAAATACCTTGGCAGAAGCCAGATATGTAACAATTATAACTACACTATTTGTCACTACAACCAGTGCAGGTTGCTACACCTGTGTGCGACATGTTTTAGGGCCCATCCACGCGCAGCATGCCCTCAAAGGAATCAAGGCCCAGCGTGACTAAGCGTGGTCAACGTGGGTCTGCTGGCGTTATTCTTGGCTGAACATCCACACCTGACCTTTGTCCAGTTCGTCATCCATGGCTTGACACACGGTTTCCATACAGGGCTTCTCGCTCTCCCTCAAACCACATTCGAATGTGACAATTTGCAGTCCACAGCCAGAGACCCAGAGGCGGTAACTCAGTTGATCCACACTGAGCTAGACCGGGGGTACTTGATAGGGCCGTTCAACCAACCTCCCTTCGCATGCTGGAGGGTCAATCCAGTAGGCATCGTGACCGGCAAATTCAATAATAAAAAACGCCTAATCTATGACTTGTCCGCCCCATATTCTTTACACATACCAAGCTTGAACTCTCTGATTCCATCCGAGGAATTCTCCATGAGATACGCATCAATAGACTAAGCAATACAGGTCATAATCAGATTAGGCAAAGGCACCTGGTTGTCAAAAGCAGACATCACCGATGCCTTCAAGTTACTTCCCATCCATCCTGAGTTATGGCAGTGGCATAGCATGAAATGGCAGGGTGCTTATTATTTCGCCAGTAAACAGACCTTTGGGTCAAAGTCCAGCCCCTGGTTGTTCGACCAGCTGGCCAGCGCGCTGCATTGGGTATTGACCAACACCTTCAGGGCAAACCATGTCATCCACTACCTAGATGATTTTCTCCTGATAGAATCCCCAGATCAAGTACCCCAAGATCTACAAGTCCTGCGCATGGCTTTTTCAGACCTGAAAATTCTGTTGGCCCCACACAAGGTGGAGGGACCCAGCACAGAGATCACCTTTCTAGGCATCCGCTTGAATACAGTGGACATGAAGGCCAGTCTTCCTCAGGATAAGCTGGCCAGAATCAAGACGGTTGTTCACAGACTAGCACAAGTGAGGGTAACTACCAGAGCAGATCTTCAGTCACTCCTTGGAATGTTGAATTTTGCCATGTGCATCATGCTGCAGGGCAGGTCCTTTATTTCAATGCTCCTGGCACTCCTCCCGCTAGCACCCTGCCAAGACAGCCCAGTCCAGCTGGACCAGGACGCCATCGCTGACTTACTTATGTGGGACAACTTCCTCTCCCAATGGAATGGGTTTCCCTGTTCATCCCGGTGGCATCCAGTAATTCCCCAGTGGTCCACACAGATGCCTCGCCCGCTGCCGACTTTGCAGCCATACATGGCACTCACTGGTTCGCCCAATCATGGCCGGTAGAGGTCACCAGCATCACAGGGTTTTCAAGGAGTTCCTCACTCTTTGAGATTTATCCCATAGCAGCAGCGGCTGTCACGTGGGGGGCACTGGGCAGTGGAGCAACCAGACAGTCCTGTTTCTGACCGACAATGAGGCTCTCGCTGACATTCTAATGAAGGGCAGGTCATCCTCCAGGCACATCATGGCGTTCGTGCGAAAGCTTGTGTGGCTGGCTCTGCAAAACAATTTCAATTTCATTTGCACACACATTAGTGGCCAACGTAATATTGTAGCCAATGCTCTATCTCGGTTTAACTTTCCCCTCTTCTTTCAGGTCTTTCCAGAGGAAGATCTCTCTCAAACACCAACCCCGCCTCATGGCCAGCTATTGTTGGAGTAGTACCATTTCTCCAGGTGGCTAAGAACCTCATGTCCGATTCTCTGTCCAGCAATACAATTAGGCTACTTTCACACTAGCGTTCGATCGGATACATTCTGAACGGATCCGCTCATATTAATGCAGATGGTGGCTCTGTTCAGAACGGATCCGTCTGCATTATATTGTCAAAAAATGTCTAAGTGTGAAATTAGCAAGAAACGGATCCGTCCAGACTTTTACATTGAAAGTCAATGGGGGACGGATCTGTTTGAAGATTGAGCCATAGTGTGTCATCTTCAAATGGATCCGTCCCCATTGACTTACATTGTAAGTCTGGACGGATCCGCACGCCTCCGCACGGCCAGGCGGACACCCGAACGCTGCAAGCAGCGTTCAGGTGTCCGCCTGCTGAGCGGAGCGGAGGCTGAACGCCGCCAGACTGATGCATTCTGAGCGGATCCGCGTCCACTCAGAATGCATTGGGGCTGGACGGAAGCATTCAGGTCCGCTTGTGAGCCCCTTCAAACGGAGCTCACAAGCGGACAGCCGAACGCTAGTGTGAAAGTAGCCTTAAGCTGTACCTCGCGGGCTTACAACATCATTGGTATGTACAGTTCCCGGATCAACCATCACTGTTCACGGCCCATCCGATCAAATCCTTGTTGAGGGGCACCCAGAAACAGTCCATCAAAAGAAGACCCACCAGGCAACCTTTTACCGGCAACATGGTTAGGACAGTTTCTGACGCACTGGCCAATGACCCCTTCAGCCAATATATCAGCTCACTCGTCAGGGCGGCATTGTATCTGGCGTTCTACGGGTTCCTCAGGCCAGGTGAGTTCACTTGTGTAAAATCATCTAACAAATTCTTGCGGAGGAACCAACTGCTTTGGGACAGTACGCACCTCATCCTCAGCTTGGACTCCAGCAAGACGGGCCGACCTGGGGAATCCGTGCAGGTCAGGTACTTCGTTACCAACAACAAGTGGTGCCCAGTGACGATGCTACGCGAGTGGTTGCAGTATACCGGGAACATGCCCGCAGAGTCCCCTCTGTTCCAGCTGGATGGGTTTCCCTTGAACATTCAGACTTTCCTCAGATACGTTTGCCTATTGATCTCCTCGTCAGGGGGCAACCCGTTAGCCATCACCGGGCATTCATTTCGCATAGGTGCCGCCTCTGCAGCCTCCAAAAATAATGTACCGGCACACGTCATTCAGAAATTGGGCAGGTGGAAATCCGCATGCTACGCTCGTTATGTTCCTGATCCTCAGCAGGAAATGTCACTTGCTTTTAATCATTTGTTGTTGTAGTTTCACTTAGAATACACAGATCCTAACCTTCCCTGCATCCGTGTGGTTTTTGGCCCCTTCAGGCTACCCTCAATACAGCAGTTCCGTCATAACTCTACTGCTTCAGGTAGGTACAGGTACGTAGTTCTTATCCAGCCGATCCTGGCACAAGTGTTAAGCAATGATATCATTGCTGGGTTTGTGCTAGGGGAGGCGGGGCCACACAGGGTTAAAAAGGCAGCCGACGGTACCTGCTGCAGCACGATCGCCGGAACGTCTGCCCACCCAACCCCCCCCCTTTTCATCACATAATCCACACTGGGGTAGCCACCTTCAGGCTACCCTCAATACAGCAGTTCCGGCATAACTCTACTGTTTCAGGTAGGTACAGGTATGTAGTTCTCATCCAGCCGATCCTGGCACAAATATATATATATACACACTCACCTAAAGAATTATTAGGAACACCATACTAATACAGTGTTGGACCCCCTTTTGCCTTCAGAACTGCCTTAATTCTACGTGGCATTGATTCAACAAGGTGCTGATAGCATTCTTTAGAAATGTTGGCCCATATTGATAGGATAGCATCTTGCAGTTGATGAAGATTTGAGGGATGCACATCCAGGGCACGAAGCTTCCGTTCCACCACATCCCAAAGATGATCTATTGGGTTGAGATCTGGTGACTGTGGGGCCATTTTAGTACAGTGAACTCATTGTCACGTTCACGAAACCAATTTGAAATGATTTGAGCTTTGTGACATGGTGCATTATCCTGCTGGAAGTAGCCATCAGAGGATGGGTACATGGTGGTCATGAAGGGATGGACATGGTGGGGGGCGGAGCTTGCGCCGGCCTGAGATGGCCGCTTGAATCTGAGCTCCGTCTGACTGACGTTCTTTAGCACCAGCTATCTTTTGCTCTTCACCCGAAAATGGTGAAAATAGGTAACCCCAAGGCAGGGGATCACCCTAGCTCTAACAAGGGCCATGTCCAGGGAGGCGAAATGGACAGATTTGTTAAGAAGGCGGCTGCAGCCTTTGTCGCTCGTGACTCCAAGATGGCGCCGACTCAGCAACAGAAAGCGGGCCTGCAGGACAGATCGGACGAGGAGAGTGAAACGGAGGAGCTACAGGGCAGGGGGGCCCTTCCGATTACAAGGAATTATCTGAAGAGCACTTTGAATAAAGCCTTGGAGCCCCTGCTCAGCGAATTTGCTGCACTGCGCCAAGACGTGAGGCAGGTGGGGGACCGAGTTGAGACGCTCGAGAATAACCAGGCCCTGATGCTGGATCACCAGAGGGCTACAACAAGCTCGTTCCGCAGATGTGGCACTTACCTGAACGAGATGCAGAACGCCTTAGAAGACCAGGAGAACAGGGGACGCCGGAACAACCTGCGGATAAGAGGTATCCCTGAGTCTGTTCTCCCTGGTGAGATTCCTGCTACCATCACCTCCCTCTGTGTCTCCCTCCTAGGCCCTGACTTCGCTCCAGAGATCATAATTGAGAGGGCTCACAGGGCCTTACGGCCTAAACCTAAAATAGATGAGCCCCCAAGAGACATCATCTGCAGGTTCTTGAACTTTCAGGTTAAATCTGCGGTGCAGGAGGCAGCCAGAAACAGATCCGAAATAGTGTTTGAAGGCGCACTAGTCTCAATTTACCAAGATCTGGCCCCTTCCACCTTAAAGAAGCGCAAACATCTTAAGCCTCTGACGGAGTGGTTGCGAGCTAATAGGATCCTATACAAGTGGAACTTCCCGTTTGGACTGTCCTTTTCCCAAGGGGGCCGCCGCTTCAATATCACCTCGCATGCTGACCTGGATAACGTCTATGAACACCTTCAAATCCCACCTATGCAGATAGAAAACTGGGAGCAGTTTCAAGACCTCTTTGCCCTACCTACAGTTCCAGAAGTGGCTCCCTTCTCCCTGCACCATACTCCTAAAGCTCACAAGTCAGGGAAGAGAGGCCGACAGCTGACGCCTAAGAGACTGGCTCAAGAATGATACCCCTGGCCCTCCAGATGTAACCGTGGACAGTGGTGGACTTCGCTAGCAGGACTGTAGTGGATCTTTCCAGAGAAGTAGCTCCTTTGTTTAGTTTGTTCATTTCTGCTCGTAGATCCGCTGCGTCGCTCCTTGATAGTCATGTCTTTGATAACTATGATCAGATATTGTTTTAGCATTGCATGTCTATGGGCCAATCACCTCTGTTCACATTTAACACCCAGTGGGTTCTCCTCAATTTGAATTTGAATATCCTTTGAATTACCTATTGAGGCCCTCCTAGGCCCCTATCCTTCTCCCCATTAGGGTTCCTGCCAGTTCTTTGTTCAATTTCTGGCCCGTTTTCAGGTTGCTCTCAAACGTGCTAAACGTCATGTAAACTGGTCTTTGACCGATTTTCCCCCATGCTTTATACTAGTGGTTCACATTCCACTCTTTGTTATATCCTGTATTTTTCTTTTGTTCTCATTGTTTCCCCTGTCCTGTTATTTTGTTTTAGGTACCCGACACAGACCTCACTGATTCACCAGCAATGCTCGCAGGTTTGCAAGACTTCAGCTTCTCCTCCGGGCGGGGTAGGGCCCCTTCAAAAAGTAAGTGCTCTCTCTTGGGGGACCAGCACACACTATGCTTCTATGTCCACAACACAGATTAGTCATGGCTGATATCCATATAGCTTCCTATAATGTGAAAGGCTTTAACTCGCCCTCTAAGAGAAGCCAGATTTTCTCCATATTGCGCAAGGAGGGAGCGGATGTGCTGCTCCTCCAAGAGACTCACTTTAGATTCAACCATTTTCCCAACATGGAATTTTCTCACTACCCCATTTGGTTCCATAGTGGGGGGGCCACTGCCTCCTCAGGAGGAGTAAGCATTGGTTTTAAAAGGAGAATACCTTTCAAGCCTACCAGTCACCTACAAGACCCAGAGGGCAGATTCATTATGGTGAAGGGCTACATAGGTTCCCAAATGTATTCCTTTGTTAACCTGTATGTCCCAAATAGCAACCAGGCTAAATGGCTTTCTTCCATAGCCCAAACAATCTCTTCTTTTAAGGAAGGTATAGTTTTAGTGGGAGGAGATCTCAATACGGCCCTCGACCCGCAGATGGATTCTTCCTCACACAAGACTCCTCAGTCTAGGCGCTCCTTAAAATTCATTAGGAATTTTTTCTGGGACCTACATTTGGTGGATGTGTGGCGCACCTTACATCCTAGTACCCTAGACTATACGTTTTATTCACATACCCATGGATCATACCACCATATGGATTATATCTTCGTATCCAAAGAACATTTACAGCTATGCCATAAGGCTTACATTGGGTCTATACACTTGTCAGATCACGCTCCTATTTATTTAATGTTATTATCCCCAACACAACAATCCAAAAGTTTTAATTGGAGACTGAATGAGTCCATCCTAGGTGACTCCGCGTCTGTAGAAAAAATAGCCTTGTTACTAGACGAATACTTTAACCTTAACTCCCTTCCGGAGTTATCCCCCCAAGTTACGTGGGATGCCCATAAACCCTTTATTAGAGGTGAATTCATTAGCATTGGCTCCCATTTAAAGAAACAACGGGAAGGTAAAATTAACAGTCTCCTCTCCACAATAAGGAAGTTGGAGGCGGGCCACAAACAATCCATGGCTGAGTCCCAACTCCAGGAACTATCCAAATCTAGAGCAGAACTGAAAACCCTATTACAGAGTAGATCGGCCAAGTATTACCTTAACTCCCAATATAAGTTTTATGCACATGGTGACAAAGCCACCAAATTTCTAATTAGCAGAATTAAGGCCAGGAGGGCAGACAATTACATACATCAACTCACATCCCCGAAAGGCGAGCCAATTTTTGCATCACAAAAAATTGCAGCTCAATTTAGGGATTTTTATGAGGCCCTTTATAATATTCCTCCTTCTTTCTCCCCTTCTGCTCATTCCTCATTAATTGACACCTTTCTACAACCCTTGTCCTGCCCGACCCTATCAGTTGACCAGAAACGTTCCCTGGAGGCTCCTTTTACCATCGAGGAATTAACCCTAGCTCTGGCCCAAATGCCCCAGGGTAAAAGCCCAGGCCCAGATGGCCTTCCCGCTTCCTACTACAAAACTTTCAAGAAACAACTCCTGCCCCGCTTACTCACTGTGTGCAACCAGTCCTTACAAAATATCTCCCTTTCTAGGGACATGACGATTGCCCATATTGCTCTGATTCCTAAGGAGGGGAAGGACTCCAAAGTGTGCGCTAACTATAGACCGATATCTCTACTCAATATTGATCTTAAGCTTCTAGCGAAACTTCTAGCTAACCGCTTGGCAGTCCTTCTCCCTCTTTTAGTACATATGGACCAGGTGGGGTTCGTTCGCGATAGGGAAGGTAGAGATAACACGGCTAGAGTTATCAACGTATTTTGCCATGCTAAATGCACTTCCTCCCCACTACTACTCCTCAGTACTGACGCTGAAAAAGCGTTTGATCGCATAAATTGGAACTACCTAGGCCGCGTGCTAGAACTGTTCGGCCTGCCTGGTCCATATATCAAGGCAATATTTGCAATGTACGAACGAGCCACGGCTCGGGTTATGGTCAACGGTGACCTCTCTATCCCCTTTCAAATACGGAACGGTACGCGCCAGGGTTGTCCTCTATCCCC